>NC_056726.1:296333068-296553068 GCF_019279795.1 Protopterus annectens | reverse complement strand
CAAATGTCTGTCATTATTTAGCAACTTCAGCTTTCAATGATTTTCTAGAAAATCACAAAATGTATGAGGAACAGACAAAAAATATGGGGCAAAAATCTGGACATTCTGCAAAATTTGGACAGTTGAGAGGTATGCTACCTACCACACACACACATCTCTCAACCTCTTAGAGCAACAAACTCATAAATAAAACTGAGGCAAAGGCCCAAAAATAAGGAATTTTTTTTAAATATTGCTCTTATAAACTTTGAAAGATAATAGAATAGTAGTAGATCTTGCATTAGTACAAATTTTCTGAAGGGTATGAAATCTGAAACTCAAATGTCTGCCATTATTTT
Source organism: Protopterus annectens (assembly GCF_019279795.1). Classification (NCBI taxonomy): domain Eukaryota; kingdom Metazoa; phylum Chordata; order Ceratodontiformes; family Protopteridae; genus Protopterus; species Protopterus annectens. The sequence continues at coordinate 296,552,730 of NC_056726.1, read as the reverse complement.
CTAACTTCAGTCTTTAACGATTTGCCACTAATTTGCCAGAAAAATGCAATTTTATGAAAAATGGACCAAAAATGTGATGCAAAAATATAAAATTGCCAGACAATACAGCTGGGAACCTGTCAAAGGAGGGACACAATTTTGATATGAGCACAGTTAACTTAGAGCAGCTGACAAAATTAGAGAATCTACATACATTTCTGAAATAAAAGTAATGTATAACTCTGATCATTACAGTTATTTATAAAAGTAAAGTAAACCCTCCATGTTTTCTTCCAAAATTGCTATTGTGCGGAGAGATTATTAGGGAGAGCAACATTTTGAGCCAAAATTGGGGACAGTTCAGAGGTTTGGATATTCCTAATTCTATAAAGCGATTTATTTGCTCATACCTCTCAACCTCTTAATGCAGGAAATCTGGACAAGGCCAAATATATTGGGGGAACATACAAACAGTACTAAAAATTGACCTTGTATAAACTTAAGACAGTTGCTAGAATATCAGGTCTTGCTTTAGCATGCATTTTTCTGAAGATTATGATGTCTGAAACTTAACGTTGGTCATTATTTAGTGACTTCATTCCTAAATGATTTGCCAGAAAAGTTTTATTTTGCATTTTACAGCACGAACACCAATAAATATCTGCTAAACAAAGCAATGCAGTCTCACAATGAAACTAGACTTAGCATTAAAACTTCTCTGCCCTTGAAACTCACATTCATTGAAACAGCATTGAAACCCACATTCAAAGAAAATACATTTTGCCAGTGGCAGATAAAGATTAACTTTGGGGTGTTTTCAAATCATAGGCCCCTTGCACATGAAACATACACGTGCTCTTTGATACACCTTCCATCATAAAAGTCTACTCAAACTTCTACAGTCCACCAGTATCAGTAAATATGCACAATCTCTGAACTAGTAAAAGCCATCTACATAATTCCATATTAGAGAAATCTGTAACTAATGAAGAGGCTGCTGCTAGCAAACAACTTTATATTTCATGGTTTCATCTACAAATAATGTGCCTGTTGCCCTTGAGGAATAAATTGCCTATGTTGCATTAAAAACAATGATACGCTAGTAATATTGCAATAGGGAATGGATGGCAAACTGATAACAGGTTCATAGTTACTACTAGATATCTTCGCCAAAACAGACTACAGCATCCACCCCCCTTTACAACACAGTACAGTATCAGCAATGCATTTACCTACTGTGGGAGAAGAACCCACAGTCTTCTGCCTCAAAAGCAAGTACACTACCTGTTGTGCTATTAACAGTACAAGCAGATTCTGCATAAGCAGCACTAAACTTAAGTTCCCCTGCAGCTCTCAGCTCCTTGTAAAATGTTGACACTCAGCTGTATCTCTGAACTTTGCAGCACAAGAAATCTGGAAAAAGCCAACATTTATTGGGGGGGAGCCCAAAAAACAGGGACACATTTTAAACATTGCTTGTATAATTTTGAAAAGTTGCTAAAATAAAATGCTGTGTTATCACCATGCATGTCTTGAACCCAGAACCATATGCACTATAGTCAGTGCAACATACCACTATGATAAATCAGCAGTTTGAAAAATAGGAAGACAAACTTAATGGCTATCGTTTAGATAGCTCTCAACCTCTTAGCACAAAAAACCTGGACAAACAAAGTCAATAATGAGGGAATACAAATTCAGTTCTCACTTCACACGTTAGCACAAAAAAACTGGACAAACATCAAAAACAATAATGGGAGAAATACAACTTCAGTTCTCACCATAGCTCACAACCATTAGAAAAGCAAATCTGAACAAAGCTCCGAAATGGTGGTGGTTAGGGACTTTAGGCTGTTCTTACCCTGAAGCAAAGGTACAGGGTTTGAGCCTGAACACCTATAGCCAGCAGGTGTATTATGTGGGGGCATTTACACGCACACATGCACACACCTTCCAAGTTCCAACTCACTTCCTGCTCTTGTATCCATTGCTTGCCTTTAAATACATATGTTTTTTTTTTCAAAAAAGCTACCCCCTTCTAAAAAAGTTGTACTGAAATCAGTACAGTGTGTATGCCTACCGACGTCCCTGACTGCAAGCACTGTTTTATTTTTGAGATGCATTGGTCTGTGAAATCAGTTCATGTTTTCAGGTTTTGCAAGACGCAAGCAATGCGACATGCAGCAGCTGTATGGGCTATGCCTTGTACATCTGAGTATGTGATTTTCTGTACAGATACTCCTGCTTTTGAGTTACTGTACTGTTCATCTGTGTACCCTGGAGCAGAGATGCCTACACAGAAGCACTGCCTGCTTAACTTTGGATATTTATTTACTCCCTATGCCATCAAGCAGTACAGGCCTTTCTCAGAAGTGCTGCACACCTCTACAAACCTTAGCTGAAATTAGAATGACATGAGTTCTGTTTGTGCGTACACTTACTTTGTGATTAATACAAAAGCAAAGCAAACCAGATGAGAAATACATCTTTTATATATCCTTTTTCCTGTGTTTTGAGCACAGATCTGTATGTTACTATAAGGAAAACATAACAAATATGCCCTTCCATTCATTGATAAGACAAACCTTTAATAACACACACAGATTTAAAAAAAAAAGTGAAATGTGTGTTAGTATGTTCATACTGATAAGGGACTTCATACTCTAGGTATCAGCCTACCTTTCTTTTAAGAAACAATCCAATGTATTTCCTGATTTTTTGTGTGCATGTGTGTAAAATTATACAGAAAAAGAAAGAAATGCACACACAAATACAAGTAACACCATACAGGAAGCTAAATTAAACTGTGTAACTGAAAGAAACATTATCAGTGTGAAACTGAAAAAAATTACATGGATATAGTTTGTGTGTATGCCTTCTCTGTAAAGACAAGTCTCTGTTAGCAGTATAGCTACTGCATGCATTTGAGAGCTGTATTTTTATACAGATATCTTATCTTGGAAAAAAATCATAGATATATAACAAAGCTAGTCAGAAATACTCCTGAATTAAGCTGTTGCCTTATTTTATAATTATGGCATTCATTTAGTGAGAAAGCTTTCAGAAATGTCATTCTTATGTTGCTGAATAAGCACATCTTTCTTACTTTGCAAAGTTAAAAACTTAGAATTGTATTCTGTTGAACATCTCAGAGAGAAAACTGACCTTTGATGTTCAAGGATATATGGTCATCATATATCAGAAAATAGTCGTCTCTTCATTTTGTGATCTATAACTTCATATGGAATGCTTCCAAGCTAAGTGCTAATTTCTTTACAGTCAGAGCCTTTATTTTTGGAATGAATTATCACCACACTTAGCTAACTACAGGAACTTAAATTATTTCATATAAAATCCTGATTTATTTCAGAATGAATTATCGCCACACTTAGCTAACTACATGAACTTAAATTATTTCAAATAAAATCCTGAAAAATATATGATTGAAAAATTACATTATGTTTCCTCAGAAATTATGTTTCTTACAGCTAATATACCCATTTAACTCACTGTACACAAATGTAGCACAGTTACAGTGATGGGATTTAAAATGACTTTGTAATTCAAAGTTTTGTCCTTGTTGCTCTGTGCACTGGACTTTAAAATGACTTTTTAATTCAAATGTTTGTCCTTGTTACTTCTAGCTACAGGCTTACAACTTTGCTCATGGCAGGACATGCCAAGTGTCCATGACTCAACCTTTGGGTCTGACTACATGTCAGCCTCGAGACTACACATTCTGCAACTCCTCTCAAAACACAATCAAGTAGATGTGTTGAAGAACCCTTTATAAGCTGTAACATACTTGACAATCTAGCAGCACTACCCATGTGAATATTCACAGGATGTGGCATTACGTTCTTTCCCACCCTGCAGATAGATCCTGACTCATCATCATCATCATCAACCTCCTTTTTATCCCCATTTTCTGTGTGGGTCCCATCAACTGTTGCCATCTGTCTTGATTCAATGCCACTCTCCTACCTTCTTTCATAGTCATGTGTGACCGTTGCAGGTCTTCTCTCAACAATCCATCCATCTCTTTTCTGGATGCCATCTGTCTTGATTCAATGCCACTCTCCTACCTTCTTTCATAGTCATGTTTGACAGTTGCAGGTCTTCTCTCAACAATCCATCCATCTCTTTTCTGGATGCCATTCTTTCCTTTCACCTACTTCCTCTCTGTCTTAAATCATCTTCATCAGATTGTCTTCTGCTTTCCCGAACATGTGCCTGAACCACCGTAATCTGTTCTCTCTGACATTCTTTGCAGCTGGAGCTACTCAGGCTTCTGCTATGTGCTCATTTCTTCATCTGTCTCACGATGTGCATCCTACAACCTGTCTCAGGGACTTCATCTCCCCCACCCCTATCAGAGGACGGCCAGGGGAGTTAGCAATGAATGTGAGGCACTGGGTACGGAGCCATAGGATGATGCAATGGGGAGAAAAAAAATCCCCACACACACACATAAGAAACACAAAAAGATAATTTCAGTGAACAGCATGATGGAAATTGGGTTGAAATCCTAATACATTAACTATACAAATCTTAAAATGATAATTGTAACAAATGTCAGTTAGCTAAAGAATAATATTTCTACATAAAGAAAAAATAATAACAGTGGAGTTAATCATGATATGTGGGACAGTTCTGGGATTCTTAGAGTATTTCAGGTCATTGACCAAAAATAATTTCCAAGTGATAAATGTACAGGCTTCTGCATATGTCTGAATTTTGTGCCAGTAGAAGAAGAGATATGTACATTACAAAAGAGTCTGACAATGTAACTGAACAAGTAACAGATTCCATCTTAAGCAAAATACCATTTTACTGAGAGTCAATAAATACCTTAACATTGGTTATATTTAGGGCATGACCCACCATCACTCAGTACTTTTATTTTAGCAGAAATATGTTTGCAAACTCAATGAAAAAGTCAATTGTTTAAGATAGAGTCCATTAGCAATACTATTTCCAAAAACAGGATAATGACTAGGCATAAACGTGGATGGTAATTAGCTTAAGTTAAGGTGTGCAAAACAGTAGCATGTTGGCGCTTAGTGTATGGGTTTTGAATAGCTTATAATCTGTGAGTACCCTTAGTTCTTCGAGGAGGTTATGCTTGATGTTTGAACTTGATATTAAAGTTGAGAGACTGTTCACAGCCAGAAAAAACTAAGACTACAAATAATGAAACCCAGGCATTAACAAAACCTCTATACTCAAAAGCCACAAATAATGAAAGAAGCATGTTCTGCAAAGGAGATAAACCTCTTAAACCCCCATATGTGTGTTTGGGGGGATTCTATTCACACAGTCCCTTACCTAAATATATTAACTCCACAGTTGCCTAACAATGAACACAGGCAAACCCCAGAAAAAATGAAATGCTCATCCCTACAGTTTGTAATCAGTAATTCAGTTTAAAAAGGAATAAATACATTTCAGCTCACTTTCTAAAACGTTTAAAACACATTTCATCACATAACTTGCTCTTTTATGTAAAAACACTGGATAATACTGCAAAGTGCACTACAAAATAAGGATTTAAATCTTGCAATACGCTATATTGAAAATCTCACCTCAACTAAAATAGTGAGAGCTACTTCACATATAACTCCATTCAAATAGAACGGTCCATAAAGCTGCTACCTGTAAAGCAGCAATATAATGGAAATACCTTGTACACTGAGCAGCTTAGAGTGGCAATGCCTACAGATTTAGTAGAATTCAGTATTGTGTAAACATTAAAGTAAGCAGAATTTAGTACTGTTTAGTATTATCTACCCAAATAAAACACATTTATTAGTCTGCACCAGCAAAGCTCAATAGCCTTCTAAGCCCAATACATCACCCCCCTGTAGCTCACAAATCAAAGGACTGTACAATATGGGTACACAATTTCCTAACTTCTCTGTAGCCATTTTGATGGCTATGGGCAGCTTGAGACAATGAAGCAGTTGTCTGATGTTTACTGACAACCACTTAATCCTTAAAGAAGCAGGCACATTATGCGAGAGGAGTACTTTACACAATGACAATGACACTTGAGGGTAAACTCTTGCATACAAGTACTCATTGGGTTGTCAAAACCATGCACTCAACACCCACCTCACCAGAGCACCCAGAGGAAACCCACATGACCACAGGGAGGACATGCAGACTCCACACAGAAGGGACCCAACCGAGAATTGAACCAGAGAGCCTCTTGCTGTGAGGCAACAATGCTAAATGCTGCACCACCATCATTCTAAGAAAAAGGTGTCATTTATCAAGGCCCGTATAGCAGTTTGGGTGCTATGTCCAGTATAGAAGGCATACAGGTGCCTTGAAGGAGTACAATATTTTTCTAAGTAGCCACATGCTCATGAATGAACACTTTTTCTAACTTTTTCCTAGAATAGGTCTGTATTACATAGCCTCTTTGCATGTTTTGATAAATTTTGAGGTTGTGGGGATCCAAATGATTATATTCTTTTTACATTTTCCCTAAAGTTTTCTAGTTCTCATCCCATATTTTTACAGAAACAGAATTGCATGGAAAGAAGTGGGTGCTCAAGGTCATCTGGCAGGAGTGAAGGAAAAGGCAGTAATGTTTAGAATTCCAAGAGAAAGTCATCAGGTTTTGCAGGGATGTCAGTGGTGTAAATTAAATCTGTATCTGAATTACATTGTTTAGAGCTTTTACCAGTAAGTGAATTATTTTTTTTGTTAAAAGCACTTGTTTGCTTACAACAGAGACATATTAGTTACAAAGGAACACAACTTTGTGGTGTAGTTTTATTAGCTAGATTGCACAAAAATATAAATCTTTCTTTGAGTAGTAGAGTGGTATGTAGTTCCAGACAAGGCAGATGTTGTATCATGACAGAAGCGACTATTTTAGTTGATAGTCTAGAATTTTGCTCCTGTATTGCCAAAGTGTTCGGGTCCTGCATCAATATTATCTTATTAGGCTATAAATCATTTAATGACTGTGTAAGAGCAGTGATAAAAGACTGAAATAGCCAGCATTAGTGGTTAAACACCTTCAGCTTTCACTGACATGAAAATATTTATTTGGAAATTAACCAAAGAACAGCCTCAAAGTACCTGTGCATACACTGTCAAGCAAAGAAATTCCAAAACAGGGCATTTAGTTGGGCATAATTACAGGTATTGCTGCAGTGGTGGTTGAGCAGCTTAAGTGTGGGAATTTAATGCTGCACTGAGTTTCACTACATTGTATTGTATTATGTGAGTCAGTGGTATACTTTTTTAGTTTTTTTTTCACTATTCTTCACTGTGGTGTGACCATGGTGTTGGTGTATATAATTTCAGGGGGTGTAGATGGAGCTCACCCAAACCACCACCACCAACCTCCACAAAAAATATATTTTTTGTGTTTTGTGAGGTTTTTTTGGCTCACTGCCTTTAGTTTTTATTTTTTGATAAACAGTGACCCGAAAACAATATTTTTGATGTCTTGTAGGCAAACAATTCAATGGCTTTATGATTGAAGAGAATAGTCTATTTCTTATTAGAAGTTGCTAGACTGATAAATGACATTTCCTCCTATTTTCCCCATAAGGATAGGCAAACGATGATTTCTTTCCAATTTGCTGTGCTGTAGCTTGCTGAGGATTTTTGCATCATCAGTCAGCATCTGTAGGACACAGCTGGCATAATAGTTAAGGTCATCAGCTCCTATGCACAAGATACAAGATTTTATCTTGATCTCCAGCCAATGCTTGTATGGAATTTTCATGTTCTCCCTCTGTCGCCATGGGATTACTCCCACCTTCAAGAAACATGCTGAATGTTTGCACCTCAAACTCACTCAAGAACAGAGCTGTGAGCAGCAGCATAGACTCTAGATGGTGCCTACTAGGAGAAAAGTTGTTTAGACCAATGGCTTTGTTGCTAAACTGTGGTGTGCATTATCCTCTAGATAGGAGAACATGAAACATAGGCTGCACACTATGTCAGGGTTAGCCACTTGACAGTGTAAAAACTGACTCTGATTTAGTTGTGTCACCAAATTTGCATTGGTATTTGCTGATGATAAGTGGATTGAGGACCTAGCCTACTCTGACCTACATGAGGGACTCATGCCAACAGTGGGAGGAGGTCTATGTGCTCCTATTGTGCTATGTTTGCCTGCAATAAAGGCCAGCATCCCTGGGTCAATAAGCTACAGGCTGGCCAGTGTCTAGTTACCCAGCATGAGTTGCATGGGATAGCTATGTTGAACAAAAAGCTGAAAGTAAGAAAATAATCAACTTGGCAAATATGAACTAATGATTGCCAAGCTCAGTATAGGTTCATTGACAGGATGAAGCTTGGAAGGGGATGACATGATGTTAAGAAGGAGGCCGGACATTCTATGCATCCAAGGGACAAGATGGAAGGGCAGTGCAGCAAATCCACTTGGCTTGGGATCTAGAGTTTATTACTCAGGAAATGGAAAGACTAGAAATAGCATGGGAACTGTGGTGAGGAAGGGGCCTCAGAAGACAGTGTGTGATGGTCTCAAAATTAGGGACAGACTCATGGCAATCAAATTCCGGTGTAAGGATTGAGCACTATTCATAATCTCAGCCTATGCCCCACAACAGGGTTGTGATAGCAAGTAAAAGAGTGCATTCAGGCAGCAGTTGCAGAACCTGCTAAATACAGCAGGACATCATGAGTTGGTGTTGATAATGGAAATCCAAATACACATATCAGGGCAGACAGAACAGGATATGAAGACTGCCTGTGTTTTATATGGGTGGGGCAACAGGAATAAAGAAGGAAAGTCCATTCTAAACTTCTGTTGGAAAATGGCTTGATTGTGGCCAATAATATATGGTTCAGCAACAGAGACAGTCACAAGATCACATACAAGAGTGGACAACATGCAAATGAGGTAGACTTCCTCCTAGTAAGGAAAGAATATGGGATAAAATTAGTGATTGCAAAGTCATCCCCAGTGAAACAATCAGCCTACAGCATAAACCACTGGTTGCCAGAATCAGCTGCAAGCAGTGGCCATTGAAGGCTCTAAGGTCAGCAGAGACTAGGCTGAAGACCTGAAAGCTGACTGGAGAGAAAGCACAACAGTTCAAGGAATTACTCAGGGCTCTGGCATCACTGAATGAAGAGGAAATAGGTGGAGCTGAAGAAGAGTGGCAGCACCTCAAAACAGCATATCTGAGGACTATTGATCAGATATGCGGCTGAGTCAGTTATAGAAATAAGGTACATAAAAAAAGCTGGTTTTGGAATGCGAAGTCCAGAATCGAGATCAGGAAAACATGGAAGATTGAAAAGGTGGACCAGGCTAAGAAGCAATACTGGTTGGTTAACAGAGAGGCTAAAAGAGCAGTTGTAATCGCAAAAAGCAAGGCATCAGGGGCACTCTAACATCTTCTTGGTAAGTGACTCAGCAGATGCCACAAAGAAACTCTATCAGGTTGCAAGGCAAAGAGAGAAAAATAAAGAAGCTAGTCATCAGACATCCTTCATAAGGGATGCCAGCAGCAAACTGCTCATCATCCCATAGGGCATCAAAAGCAGATGGAAGGAGTACTTCAAGCAGCTTCTGAATGAAGAAAACCTCACAGAAGCTGTACTTCCCAGGCACAGACTGTGATGACAGAAAAAGAAGAGGAGCCCATCTTAGAGGAAGTAAGAACAGCACTAAAGAAAATGAAATCAGGAAAAGCAGCAGGCTCAGATGAGGTCACAGCAGAGATGATCAAAATGTTCGGTTAGATAGGGAAGAAATGGCTCCTAGGGGTTTTCATAGCAGTATGATGAGAAATATGTAACCCAAATGACTGTATACTATTGTTACTGTACAAGAAAAAAAGGGGATATTCATAACTGTGGTCAGTATAGAGGTATCATACTCTTGTCACACTGCATGAAAGTTCTAGAGAGAGTGACTGATAAATAAATATGCCGAATAGTAGAAAGTAAGATTGGAGATGAGCAGTCTGAATTCAGATCAGGATGTAACACAAATGACCCAATGTTTGCAGTGAGACAGATAGTTGAGAAGAAGCTAGAGATCATGGGATCATAGGAAGTTACTAGACTATTGTCCCTTGGCCCTTACAAGCCTAGCCAAGAATTTAGCCTATGTTCCAACAAGTCAGCACTCTATGCCACTGTCCAGCAGGGACACAGGTGGAATCTCAGGGGTGTATTTTCTGTTCTTCATCCAGTCATCCAGGTTGCGCTTAAAAAAGGTTTAATGGGATACTCTGCTTTACGTGGAGAGGGAGTCTATTTCAAGAAAGGGGAAGTCTCTGGGACACAAATATGTCCCGCCAATGAATCCTATTGATGTCATAGACCAGGTTGAGGTCACGCATGCGGGTTACTCAAGTGAAGCTTGACTTGTGGATATGCAGCAATCCCATCAGTGCAGTGTGTGAGATTGCTTTGTATGCCAGACAGAGGTCACCTCTGAGGAGTCCATAGGAGACTGAGTAGAGGGCCAGGGCTTTTAGCCTATCTGTGTAGGGAATATGCTTGAGGCCCTAGATTCTCTGGGTGAGGAAACTCTGTGGTCTCTCCAGCTGCTGCATGTGCTTTGTGAGGTACATACCGAAAGGGGCATTGTACTCAATAATGGGTCTTATAAGGGAAGAATACACTGATGTTATGATCACCTTGTCCCTGGATGAGATACCCTTACTAATGAGGTGAGTCATGTAGAAAGCTTTCTGTAAAATTAAGGCAATATGGTGGTCAAAAGTCAGATTGCTATCAACCTGGGTGTATGACTGATTGTGTGCTTAGTACCCTGTTCTCAATGTGATAATTTGTGGGGGCGTCACTCTCCCCAAAAGGGATGATGGATGAGGAAAGGGTCCAACTTGGCATTCCTAGTCTTGGAGAAAGCATATGACAAGTTCCAAAGAAAGCTGATTTGGGCAGTCCTGTGGTGGTGCAAAGTCACAGAAACATTAGTAGAATTAGTACAGAGTATATACAAGGACCAAATGACACAAGTATAAACAGTATTTGGACTTATAGAGGGGCTCCCAGTTGGAGTGGGTGTATATCAGGGTTCAGCCCTGAGCCCACTTCTGTTCATACTAGTAATGGACAACATTAGCAAACTGGTCAGAGGGGACAGATCAACAAAGTTGCTGTATGCAGACGATGTGGCGTTAGAGGCAGACTCTGACCAAGAACTTCAGCAAAGCATAGGGGAATGGAATCAAAACTGAAGGCTCATGGGATGAAGCTGATAAGGCACAGATAAGACACTTGTAATGACAACAACTAAAGGAGTTCAGAAGAAGCTGGGAAATGAGATGGAAGGGAAAACAGTGGAACCGCTTAACAGTTACAACTACCTGCGAGGGATTGTAGAGGAGAAGGAAAGTCTGAATGAGATCAAAGCTAGAATCAGAGGGTTTGCAGCCAACTGGTACAGAGTGTCAGGTGTAGTATCTGATAGAATAATGCCAAAGAAGGTGAAAAGTAAGGTGTACAAAACAGTGGTGTGACCAGTACTACTGTATGGTACAGAAATCTGAGCAGTAAAGGCAGAGCGGCTGAGGAAACTAGAGGTAATGGAGATAAAGTGCCTGAGATGGGTGTGAAGATACACACTGTGGGAGGGATAGACAAAGAAATGAGGATATCACAGCAGAAGCCAAAGTAGCACTAATTGCAGAGAAGGTCAAAGAGACTAGATTATGGTGTTTCAGGCATGTGTGCAGGAAAGCGGGTGACAATCTGGTGAAGAAAATTTGAAAAAGATGGGAAGAAGGCAAGAGGAAACACGGGGGTCCAGGAAAAGGATGGATTGTGTGAGAGAAGACATGAGATAGTCAGTCAGGCATGGCCATCAAAGAAAAGAGAGTCACATTGAATTGAGAAAGATGGCAAAAGCTGACACAATAACCTGACTCTATGCAGAAAATGGGGAAAAAGGGGTTGCTGTTGATAATGATTTGCTATGTTAGGCTCAGGGTAGTAATAGTGCTGTAGTACCTGCATAATAATCCATAGACTGGACTCAGCAAAGTTCTAAGTACAACAGGACAATAATCATTTACCCTGCAGTGCTCTGCTGATGTAGCAGTTAATTTCAGAAAAAAAACATTACAACACTCCAGAAAAATGTTGGGAGATTTACTTACTGCTCTTTTAGCCTCAAACTGCTGGCATATTTTGGGCAAATAAATCATACAGCCTACATCCTTTTCTGCATGATATGGAAAAATGAGGCTCTTAGCTAGACTCAGAAAACCTTATTTAATAAACTGTGCTCAAACTTATCATACTGTTTATGGTACTGACTATTTTATTGTCCACTGTTACTAAAGGTTAAAGGACAACGTAGCTAATGAAAACGTCTAAATTATCGCTACAGCAAACATACCCTCCCTCTCCGGAAGCATGAATTACATTATGTAGGTCCACAACTTAACATTATTCTGCATGCTTTTCAACTACTGCTAGTCTGTTATATGTATGTATGTATGTCTTTGAATTTGGATTCATTCCCTAACTAAACCACATCTCTAAGAAAACACTTGTAGTTGTGAACTGAAAAGAATGCACTTGCAGTTAATGGGATAGTTTCTTAATTAAAAATCTGTCTGTTCTTCAAGTTACCATGCAGCTCTTCCTTCAAAATGTTTGTAATTTTGCTGAAAGACAGCAGTTATATTTTTATACTACAAATAATCGGTGAGATTCTTTGCTTCAACCAAGGATGACCAAATACTTGTTTTAGTCTAGAACCTGGAACCACAAACTCTGTGTTTTTTAGCCACTGCCTATTGTTTCTTTTGCCCCATCAACAAACATTTCCATTTATTCCCTTTATAACCGTGCTTTTTTAACCGGAACATTTAGAGGAAGACAGGCACATAAATGAGAGCTCTCAGAGTAAAGAAATGATAGTAAATAGTGGAAGTAAGATAAATAGGAAAATGTAGAGTTCTAAACCCATTTCTGTCAAAGGGAACCGAGAAATAAGGAAAAAGGGGCACTCTCCATAACATGCTTCTACAGATAGTGTAAACATTAAAATAGAAGTACATTTTTCTGTCACTACCCTTTGTAGAAGACAGAGGAGAAGCTTCAGTGCAATTTTTTACACTTTTTTTGGGGGGGGGGGGCTGTACTTACAGATAAGCCACATAAACTTTAAAAAAGGCACTATGAGAAGATGAAATATTAGGCAGATCAACAGAGAATATAATTATGGTTATAAGGGAAGAGAGTGAATGTGACGGCAAAGTAAGTAAAGATAATTGGGAAATTCTTCATTAGTTGTAGTGGCAAAAGCCTATAGGGCATTACTACTGACATCAGTACATAGCCATTTGTTAGGAGGTCAATTGGGATGGACAAAACCAAGGTAGGACTGCTAGCTGAATTTGAATGGTCAGATGTTATGAAAGGATTAGAATATTTCTGACCTTCTTGTCTGGAATGTCAGAAAACTGCACCCTATACTGGATTTAATATTTCATTGATTCTAATGTCCATTATAGCGGTATCATTTAAGCACATTGCTGTTGACATTGTGAGGACACTACTGAAATCTAGCAATGGGTATTGAAACATACTGGTAATAATGGACTATACTATAAAATTTCCAGAAGCTGTGCCCTTATGTAAGGTTGATGCTGAGTCTCTTTCCAGAGAAACAATACTGTTATCCTCTAGAGAGGGTATCCCTAAAAGCAAATATACTGACCAAGGCACACCCTTTATGCTTATAGGTATTTCATAAGTTGTACCAATGCTTTAAGATTAAGCAGTTAAAAAAGTCTGTGTCCTCTCCACATAATGCTGGGTTTAATAAAGAGTTTGTAAAACACTAACATTCATGTTCAGAAATATAATTGTTGCAGATTCTACGTCTTGTCTAACTTACTGTTTGTGATAAGCGAGGCACTACAAGCTTTAAATGCATTTATCCCATTTGAACTCTCAAATCTGCTCATACCTCTCAATCTCTTAGTGCAAGAAATCTGGGCAAAGACTAAAATAATGAGGGGACAACGTCCCCAAATTAGGCTCAAGTTTTAAGTATTGCTCTTATAAACTTAGAAAGTTGCTAAAATACTTGGGTTTGTGTTAGGATGCATTTTCCAAAGGATATGAAGTTTAAAACAAGTGTGAAAGTCAAACATGTGTCATTATTTAGTGATGTCAATCCTCAGTGATTTGCCAGAAAATCACAGATTTTATAAGAAACAGACCAAAAGTATGATGCCAAAATCTGAACATTCTGCAAAAATCTGGACAGTTGAGCGGTATGAGTCTGCTTGATATTGATAAAGAGATTGCGAAGAAGGGAAGATGCCATTTAAAAATATAATAGAACATTATATTGCTTTACAGAACAGACTGAGTTTGGTCATGCCCACAGTAAAGGAAAACTAGCCTATAGTAACATTTCTAGATTTATAGAACTTAACCCAAGGGATCAGGTATTAGTATTAGTACCCCAGACTGAGAACACATTTCTGTCAATGTAGCAAGTCCTGTTTGAGGTGATTGGAAGGCTAAATGCAGTGAACTATAAAGTTAGACAACAAATAAAGAAAAAGCTAGAGCAAATCATTCACATTAATATACTGACACTATGAAAAGAAGTAGAAAATTGTAAATTGAAATGTGTACCAGACAGACCACAGAATTTCTGTTTGAAATACATTTACAGGTATCCTCATCAAGTGTAAAACAAGTAGGAAATAAGAGAATTCTGTTAAGAAGTAAAGGAATGTTCTTATTAATGCCTGAGAAGAGTAAAGTGTTAGAACACAAGACTGAGACCACACCAGGAGTGGAGATTAGTCTAAAAACCTTACAGAGTACTTGAGTCACAGAAGCAATTAGTAAAAGAAGTTCAGAAAAAATTCAAATTAGAAATAATAGCAGAGTGACATAGTGACTGGAGAAACTGATATTACTAGCTGCTAAATGCTGAAAGTATCATATTCTCTATTGTCTTTACATAAACTAATATTATTTCAAAGTTTGGTAGATATCACATGCTGTTGAACTGATAGAGAACTTAGGCAATGCAAGGTGTTTAACAACTTTCAACATCAACAAATAGGAAATGGCAAATTCACCCTTCACTTTTACTAAAGAAAAAAAAAGGCCTTTGTAACTTCTGGTAGTGCTCAGCTAAGGCCAAAAACACAGCTTCAGTGGGCCCCTGACAATATCCCAGGATGTCTGCTAAATGGCTTGAAACATGACCTATCCATACCACTTGAGTCGTTTTTCAACTATAGCATCAAAACAGGCTTTTTATCAAGAGGATGGATGACTGCAATGGTTAACACACTTCATAAGGATGGCCCACCAACCGACCCAAGGCAGTACAGACCCATTAGTCTGACTAGTCTAATATGCACTGATGGTATCCATGATTCTCATTTTACCACTGGCCCATCTTCACATGAGAAAAATGTAATGGTACATCCAGAAATGCTAGATGCAGCACTTTCATTTCATGGAATCCCAGTTGCTTGTGTTGCCCTTTACCAGGCAAATATTACAGTGGTGTAGAGATCAGTTAGATTTCAGTCCAGTGCTTCCTTTCTCCTGTCTTGTCATGTGCCAGCACAATCTGTCCAGACAGATTTGTCTGAATTTGCATGAGGAGCTATGTCAGTGGGGTTGCAAGCCCTAGCCAATTGGGGGGGGGGTGGTCCATGTGTGCGTGGAAGCATATCAGTATATCTAGGAGATGTTGGCAGTGTTTTACACCCTGAAAGTCCCCCATCACATTTGGACTCCTGTCCTCTTCTGGCAGTTACAGACATAACCACAGTGAAATAGTACCTCAACAAACCAGGGCATACAAGGTCTTATCCCTTGTGTCAATTTGAAATGATAACAAGGGAGCAGGCTTCTCAGTATTGTCTGTCTCTTCAAGCATCATACTGCTCATCAGACAAGAACTTTGTGGCAAACAGACTGAGCAGATTCTGGGCAGTCCTAAATGAGTGGAAGCTCAGGACAGTGGTGTTCCAGGATCTAGTCCAGATGTGGGGAACACCTCTACTAGATCTGTTCACCTCCTTTCAAAAGAGACAGCTGGATAAATTATTTTCCAGACATCCTTGCAGCCATGCTTGGAGGACAGATGCATTCTCATTCTCTGGGATGGGAATGTTCCTGTGTGCATTTCTACCCTTTTCACTGATTCACAAGGTACTTATGAAAGTTCAAAGAGCAATACCAAAGATCATTGTGGTGACCTCTTATTGGCCCAGACAATCTAGGTTCTCTCTTTTTATGGGATTGACCAAGGGCATTTACCACAGACTTCCTCAAATTCTGGACCTGCTCACACAATCTCAGGGATGAGTAGTGCACCCCAATTTATCGAAATTTCTATTGACAGCCTGGATAATTTTATCTTGACTCAGGGGTGTCCAACCTTTTGGCTTGCTGGGGCCGCATTGAGTGAACAGAAATGGTCTTGGGGCCGCATATAAAATATATCATATAGTTAACTCTTTTGTTGATCCAGAAGACCACAGTCGACCTCCAGGCTGTACTGCAGGTGCATTTAAACAATGAATAAACGTAATAAATGCCTAATATTTGCCTTAAAATTCTAATTCCCATTCTAATTCTCTAATCTAAGAGTTAACTCTAACATCTTAGTTAATATATCTATCTATCTATATATATATATATATATATATATATATATATTTTTTTTTTTACAAATAAACAGATATTCACTACAACACTAGCATTTCTCACTGGGAAAACCATTCCAGCAGTCCAACTACATAAAATGTCAACATCAGCAGTCCTACAATACTATAATCCACAAAAATAACCCAACAAATTTGCAATAAAGTAAAGAATTCACATTACTGACTTAATAAAACAATTCTGACTAAGCTAGAAGAGGGTCTCACCCAAACAAATAACTGGTGCCAGAAATATGGCCTCAAGCTAAATGCCAAAAAATGCATCATCATCCCCTTTGAGGAAAGTGATGTCCCCACAAATTATCACATTAATAACAATGTTGTAAGCATGCAATAAGTCGTATGCTACTTGGGCAGCCAGGTTGATAGAAACCTGACTTTTGACCACCACGTTGTCTCCGTTGTAAGGAAAGCTTTTTACATGGCCCAATTCATTAGTAAGGATATCTGATCCAGGGACAAGGAGGTCATAACATCCCTGTATTCTTCCTTTACAAGAGCCATTATTGAGTGCAATGCCCCTTTTGAAATGTGCCTCAGCAAAACACCCTGCCAAAAGAAAGACTACAACCATTTCTGACAAAAAAGGTCAAAAGACTAAGTTCACTTAGTTATCTAAACAGACTAAAAAGCTTCTTGCTTTCCTCTGTCTCTCACTGGCCCCTATAAATTTCACAATTGGCTTGCTTTCAAGGCTAAGAAAGATCCTGCCTTAAGAGACTTCCTCTACCTCAGAAATACTGGTTATACTTAAAACGCTCACTACAAAGATCACAGCCTTCACTGCAACATAAACAAACCACTTTTTATGGACAGGTTCTTGACACAAAAACCTTCAACTTCTGTAAAAAGCTCCTCTCATTATCAAACAATGTAGTTCAGCAACACGATGGCTGGATGGATAGCCATAAATGTAGTCCTTGGGTAAGTAGCATAGCCTTCATCAAACCAGATGGAAAATCCGCATACTAACCTTTCCCAGCTGGATGGCTAAGTTCTAGTATTGGTTACTCAAGTCTAGTTGCCCAAGAAGAGGGGCATGTTTAACTAAGAATTCCATTTGCAAAATTATATTCAGTATACACATTAAATCTCTCTCTCGTACACACACACACACACACACACACACACACACACACACACACACACACACACACTCAAAGCCCCTACTTGTAAAATAGGCAACCTCAGTAATCACGTGACACCCACGCACTGAATGAAATTGTCTGAAAAAAAAATCATAATAGAGATGGATTCATCCATGTAATTTCCCATCACCAAAAGGACCATCAATAAATCAACAAACAACTGCTCAGCAAAAAGTAAATCAATAAGAAAACCATAAACTATAATGCTGCATACTGGTGTAAACATATAACTTGTGTCAATCCCCAGGTTAATCCATACCAAAAGATTGTTTCAGACCTTCAGCTATGTACAAACAACTTTCTCCTAAAAACTTAACTCATTGATATTTGCCTTGCTGTAATTATAACTGTAAAAAAAAATGTTTTTAAGTTTATTCTGTACCTCAATGATTTTCACTGTTACGAGATGTAATCTCTGCCATATTGTATGAGTACTACATCCATAATTTGCTGTCTCTCTCTCATGTATTATATTGTTTTGTGTTATTTTTGGAGCTTTTCTCCCCGAGCCTCCGCTGGAAATAGACCTGTGCCCAGTCGGACTATCCCGGTAAACAAATGTAAAATAAAATAAAATAAATAAAAATAAACTTCCCTCCAATCTAAAGCCATTTGACATTCAGACATTTTAATTTGTGCAGAAGTTACTCACAGACTGACAGTTTACTGAGCTGTAATGCTGACCTTCGCTTTTGAAAAAAACGAATTCCCAGACTTTGTCAATAGCTCAAAGTGTAGAGAGGATTATTTATTTATTTTTAGAAAACATCTTTAAAACTATTAAATTGATTACACACCCAGAAACACAGAAAAGTTATTGTGATTATGTAAACCACAGACTGCTGCAAGAAATCAAAGTCACATTAGCACTCTATGCTTAAGTCGGAACAGATGAATGATACCTGTCAATTCCAAAAGAAGTAAAGTAGCTTAATAAGAAGGTTATTTGCAAGGTTGCATGGCAGTTTATATTGGAAATAAGCAGAGATATTAAAAAGGCTCTGTTTTTCATAATTATGCTGAAAGGTCTTCCAAGGTAAATACAACTTCTGATTTAGTATGGAACCATACCTCTCAACCTTAGAGCAAGAAATCTGGACAAAGCGAAAAATAAAAGTGGGACACAGGCCCAAAAATAGTTATGCATCAGACACCATTGAAACAACTGTAGCTGCAAGCATTATACATCACTTATAATCTTTCTATCCCATTATTGTCAGTTAAACATTATACAGCTCATTCAGTCCTGCCTTCTTTTGCATCAAAGAAAACCATGCTTTGAAATGACAAATGCATTAAAAATAATACATAAAACACATTGCATCAACATCCTGCAACTTCCTACCTGCAAGCAACCACAGAGCTTTCACTGAAACTAGGGCTGCTTGTTTCCCCAGAATGACAGCTCTCCCTAATTAAGTCTAATGGTATGCAATCTACCAGTATCTGGACTACCTAAAATAAATTAAATTATGGCCTGTAAATTGAAAGTACACTTTGTTTAATTAAACTATATTTCTAAGCCCACTTACTATATTTTTTCAGTAACATCCCAATATCCATTTCCAGGTCACTTTACAAGACATTGGCAGTGGTAGACTTGGCATCCTTCAGAACCACACAGGCCCACGCTAATACATTGTCCATTAAATGTAAATATCCATCCACTGTAAATGGCAAGAAGCTATGTCTTAAAAAAACTACTTCTGGCATGCGTACCCAAGTTTTAGGTTTTGAAACAAAGAAACATTCTCCACAGTCTGTAAGTCTCTGTCTTTAATAATAATCTACTGTTGCAGCACTCCCAACACATAAGCACACACATACACACTAAAATCCCCAACATTTAAAAAATGACATTGTGCCCATTTGATTTGCCAGTATTGATGATCCGCCAAAGCTAAACTTACTGTTGTCCAATCTACCACTGCTTAGAACCCACCAATGAAAAAACAGTACTAGGTGCTTTTTTGTTTGTCTGAAAAAAACAATACAACTTTATATGTTACAGTCCCACATAGTCAGTCCACTACTGACCCATTAACCCTAGGCTGCTGTCTCATTCTTACTCCCTGGAACTGCATTACCTTGGACGACTACTTTTATTTCCTAAGCAAAAGACACAAATTGGAAGATGAGGCAAAAATCCAGATATTCTTTGAAAATCCATACAGTTAAGAAGTATGAGTTCATGTTCAATACAACACTCTCCCCGTCAGGAAAGCCGCAATTTAATGATAGTGTACACTTAATATATGATATATTTGTGACCTAACTTGTTTGTGTTCAGTAGGTAGACTGATCATTGTTAGCCTCTTTGTGCATGCGTCTCACTCTCGCTCTCATGCACACGTATACACACATACACACACACACACACACACACACACACACACACACACACACACACACACACACACACACACACACACACACACTCTTCTTCTACTTTCACGCACACAATTCTGCTTTCATGCATGCACTCACTCCATACTTACCTATTAACACAGGTAATTGCTGTCCCTTTCAAAGGCAACAGCGGCAAATCCATACATGAGTCCCTCTTCAGTGAGAAGACACACACACACACACACACACACACACACACACACACACACACACTGATTGTTCGGCGCAAAATAATGGCGTAAACACACTGACCCTTTTTTGGCTCAAAAACAAAACTAGAAGGTGCTTTGGTGCATGCAGACACCGACATTAGCGTTACAGGTCACGGGAATGAAAAACACAAAACAAAAAAAGTGCTTTGGGGCATGCGTACATCGATGTTGCAGTTAGCATTTGAGGGTCACATGGAAGAGCTCTGAGGGCCGCATGCGGCCCGCGGGCCGCTGGTTGGACACGTCTAGTTTAGGCACTTGTTTTTAGAGGGAATGTAGCAAGTGTTAAAGGGTGCCAGAAAACCTGCTATTAAAGAGTCTTATATTTACATATGGATGAGGTTTTCTAAGTGGTGTCTAAATGGAAACAGAAGGTCCACTGTGGTTATTTATTTATTTATTTATTTATTTTACATTTGATAACCAGGAAAGTCTACTGGACACAGGTCCTTTTTCAGTGGAGGCCCGGGGAGACAAGCTTCACAAACATAACAATTGAGATAACAATTGAGATATATTGAGTACAACAATTAACATAAATAGAGCACAATAGTGTATCACAGTACAGAAAGTGATTGAAAAAACTTACATTGATAGTACATAATTTGAAAGAAACAATTGCAGTCTCAAAATAGCTATACATCCAGATAAATCAGCCAGAAATGTTGTGAAGCAGTGTAAGGTAGTTTAAAATGCAGAAGTCATAGGTTACAGCAGTAGATATAGCAATTTAAGGGTATTAAATGCTCAAAGTGGTGAGCAGAGATTGCAGTATAATAAAGGTGGAACGAGCCTGGGCAAGTACAGGAACATAGCCATGTAGTATGGAGGTGAGTTCTTAGTGCTTTCTTAAACTGAGTTAGCAAAGAGGTGGAAGATATGTTTGTTGGTTGTGAGTTCCATGTTTTAGAAATGCTATTAGAGAAGAGTTATTCTCCTGCTGTGTTACTGACTTTATTACTGGAGTGACGAGTTCTATTACAAGAGTAGGGATGAAGTGGGTTTTGCAGTGACGGGATTTTGTCTGGTTGGTTGAGAATTTTATGAGCAAAAGTAAGTTGATTGTAAAGAAAAATTTGGGAAAAGCTGTTTTACAGATGTGTAGTGGTGTGATCTGGATGGGGCATCAGAGGCAAACCGAGCTATTGTATTGTAACAGGAGTCTAGTTTAGCTAGGCCTGTCTTCCTGAGATTAGTAAGAACTGGGGAAGCATAGAGAAGTGTGGAGACCAGATGAGTGCATGTTATGGTAGAGTTAGTGTGTTTGGTAAAATATGGTCTATTTCTGTAAAGGGTGCCCAGCTTTTTATGTACTTTCTTAATGGTCTGGGTGATATGTATGTTGAATCTCAATTTGTTATCAATCTCTACTCCAAAGAGTTTTGTGTGTGCAATGGGGGAAATTACAATGTTATTGTTTGATGTGATGTTAAAGGTGGAGTCTGTACAAGTGGATCGAGTAGGTTTGATGAGAAGTAGTTTAGTTTTAGAAGGGTTAAGGATAAGTTGAAACTTGGTAAGCCATGTTTCAATAGAGAGGAAAGATTTTTGTGTAAGGGAGTGTAGTTCTTGTAATGAGGAAGCAGAACAAATTAATATGGAGTCATCTGCGTACTGAATGACAGATGCACGAGGAGTGGAGGTGTGAAGGTTGTTAGTGTATAGACAGAAAAGTAATGGGCCACGTATTGAGCCTTGGGGTACTCCTCTTTTCTTGAAATATTGGTATGAGCTACTTCAGGATGGCTTAGCATATGCGTCATTAAGGTGCATTTAGTGGCTCTGCTTGTTTGACAATGGGTCTCCCTCTTTTTTTTTTTCTTTTTTTGGTAAAACACTTCATGAAAGGAGTATTACATATAAGACCCCCTCACAGGCATATTCCTCCTTCATGAGATCTCAGCTATGTTCTTGAAAAATTGACATTACCACCTTTTGAACTGGCAGCTCATGCTAACCTTAAATTTCTTAAATTCTTAATATTGAAAACTGTTTTGCTTAACACCTGCAAGGTGAGTTTCTGAGCTGCAAGCTCCCATGGTGGGACAACCTCACCTGATTTTCCAAAGGAATAGGGCTGTTCTATGCACTTATCCTTTATTCAGTCCAAAAGTGTTTTCAGTCTTCACTTTCTATCAGTCTTTTCATCTCCCTGTGTTCATTACAAAACCTAAGAATAAGTGATAGACATTACTTTATTCCTTGGATGTGCATAAGCAGCTCAGGTGCTACCTTAACACATTTCCTTTCCTGGGCCAAAGAAAGGTTAACCTGTTTCTAAGCAATTCATTGCAAGTGGGCTATCCTCTGGTATTATGTTTTGCTACACCCATCATGGTATGGCAAATCCAAGCAAGGTAAAGGGATTTCTCACCAGGGCCTTTTCCTTTCTGGGACATTTTGGAAAGGAGTGGACTCTAGAAGTATTTAGAAGCAGCAGCTTGGTCCTCTGTCCTTACCCTCATAAAGCACTACACACTGGATACTTTTGCAGATCCAGTGCAGACTTCATGAGGACCATTCTCTAGGGGCTTCTGGATCCTTTCCTTCCTCCTCCCAGGTTGGGTAAGCTTTAGTACCCAACCTGGAGCTAACTATATGCCAGTAAGGCAGTGTGTTTGTTGAATATAGTACAGCTGCATATAATCTGCTTACCTGTAACAGTAGATGTTCACAGAACACACTGCCTTACCAACAGTACCCTCCCACCATTCCCCTTTTGTTTGGTGTATATAGCTGATTGTCAGAGTTGCTGTTGTGTTTTTTTTCGGCAGCCTTTGTTTTTGTGTGTGTGTGTGTGTGTGTGTGTGTGTGTGTGTGTGTGTGTGTGTGTGTGTGTGTGTGTGTGTGTGTGTCTGGCATTTTGAATGGAACAGTAGGTATTTGCAAAACTTGTATTCTCATCTGCGCTTCCTGTTGAACTCTAGAAAAGTGGAAGGGTCCTGTCTGTCTGTGTGAAAAGCTGTCCTGGTTCTGCCAGGTGATTGATCCTACTCACTCACAGACAGGCAGTGGGAGGAGTTCTAAGATTTGACAGACTGCTATACTACCCATATGCCAGTAAGGTAGTGTGATGTTCTTCATATTGATCACTGCTGCAGTAGCTTTAGCTATATGGGGTATATCCTGCCAAGGATATAACAACCAGCTAGCTTCCAAAGCTTCAGGGCACCTTCCATGGACCCAAACTGTCAAGCAGCTTGAGATGAGCTGACCAAAAGACAAGTTTGGGCACAAAGCTCTTCAGAGCTTTACTGCCACTGAAGAGACACTCCTCTTGAGGCTTTTGAGGATCGATGGTTGGATTGTGTTTTTCTTTGCTGGGCAGATAAATTCCCTTTGGGGAAAAACTTCCATTTTCTTATATCTATGGATGTTTGATTACTTTTCTGTTCAGGATAGTTATTTTAAAGGTAGAAGTGTTGTGTTTTAATTGTCTGTCTTGAGACTGTAACATACTTTTAAACAGAGTAGTCATTTTTTTTCTGTCAATTTTAAGGTAGTGTAAACTAACTGATAACATATTTTCTGTGGAGAAATTGTGTCTAATTTTCCATTGTTTGGCTGCCATAGTGTTTGAAAGTGCTTTCTACTGTGTTTTTTCTTTCAAAAAAAGTATAGTATTTTTAGAGACATTTGCTGCTTTTCTTCCCCAGGAAATGGGTACCATTTTTGGCTTGACCATGTAACAGCTAGTCGATCCCACGACTGGTCCTTCTTCCAGCCACAAAAAAAAAGTTAAGAAACTAGCCTTTGCCACCACAGCAGGCTAGCAATTTGCTTTAGCCACAGGTGGGTGACTCTTCTGTGGCCATTTGTTGTACCTTAGACCACTCATCTTTTGCTCCAGATCCCTCTGGGGTAGCACCTAGAGTCACTATAGATGAAGGATTAGCCATATTGTCTGCGGTTGTTGGGGTCCCCTCAATAGGCAAGGGAGAGCCACTCTTGTCGGTCCTAGGAGAGGGAACAGGGAAGGGTTCCTTGTTGTGTCAGAATGCTGTGTCCATCCCTGGGGAAGCAGCATGCTGCCATTAGTAACATGGTTGGCCCCATTTTTCCTGTCAAAAATAAACAGAAAAACATACATGTATCTACTCCTCCCCAAATTTCTTTGGATAGGAGTAATTTGTTGGTACTGGCTCAGGGTTTAATTCAGGCTGTTGATCCTTTTGTTGGGAAGTTTCTGGTAAAAGAAAGAGGGATGCCTCTTTTCCTGAAGAAATTCAAGATTCTGAATCAGTACAGGAAGATGCAGAGATGGACTCAGGGTTTTGACCTCAGATTTCTGATTCAGACCCAGAGGAGAACTCAGTTTCTTATTCTTTCTCTGGAGATTTCTCTTTCTCTGAGACTATTGTTAAAATGTTCCAGTGTTTTCAGTGGGAGAACACTGAGGTTTTTCAGTCCCTCAGAAAATACTATGAGTTGTTACAGAAGTATTCCCCAGAACCTACACCCATTCCTCTTGTCCTCTCTCTTTTAGAGGATGTGTGTCTTTCTGTCTGCAATTTTCTTGATAGTCAGTCAGCTGTCCCTTAAATGACAGTCAGGGCATGTAAAGTTCCAAGTCTTTAAAAAATGTATACACTATTCCCAAACCTGGCTCAGCAGCTATAGCTTTAGTTGAATTCACTGCTGCTAAACACTTAGTTAATTCCAAACCTACTCTTTCTAAAAGGGTGGGAAATTATTGATAGTTATGGGAAAGAAAGTGTATACTTCTGCAAATTTGATTTTCAGAATTTTAAATTGTCAGGCTCATATGTTAATGTTTGTTCTGAGATATTGTGAAAGTATGAACAATGTTTTATCTACACTTTTTCTTGTGAAGAAAACAACTGCTTTACATAACTTAGTTCCTTCTATTGCACAGGTCACTACTCATTGTTTGCAGTGTGTGTATGACTCTGCTGATACTTCTGCCAGAGTTCTGCTTGTACTGTTTTAATGAGGTTTGCATGGTTGCATTCTCAGAACCTCCCAGATGATTTAAAAATGAGATTTAAAATTCTCCACTACATAGAGATTTAGTGTTTGGCTTCTCTGATGCAGAGGTGATGAAAAAGTGTGATGAAAGGGGCAGGTTGATCCAGTGAATCTCTAAGATGTTTCATCCCTCCTTTTCCAAATTGTCCAAGGGATTTTCTTTCTCCTCTTCCAGTTTTGGAAAAAAAAAAAACAGAATAAACAGTCTCAATAGAATCCAGATAAACAGATTTAAAATGTGGCAAGGAGGTTCCAAAAATAAGTCTCAAACATCCCAAAACGAATGAAAGTCCAACATGTCTAAATGACTGTTCATGAGACCTTGTGACCCCCTCCCACCCTGGACCCTTTTCTCTTCCAGAAAGTCTGAATCTACATTTTTCTCTTTGGCAAGAGATATTTTCAGACAAATGGGTTCTAAAAATCATTCATCAGGGTTACGAATGGCAGTGGGAGGAACGTCTTCCTTTCCAGGGAGTATTTCTCAAACTGCAGATCAGACTCCTGCTTCCACCTGTTCTTCATCACGTGCTGTCCCAAGGAGTGATAGAACTAATTCTTCTTTCTGAGGATGGAAGGGGTTTTATTCAAGGATGTTCCTAGTGTGAAAGAAAGACAATGCTTGGAGACCAGTTCTGGATCTTTCTTTGTTTCCTAAACCTGTTTGTGATATTGCCGAAATTCAAAATGATGTCACTTCAATACCTGTTACCTCCTCTGCCTCTTTCAAGTTTCCTGGTAACTCTAGACTTAAAAGATGCCTTTCATCACATCCCTATTCATTCAGACTTCAGGCATTTCCTTAAAGTTTTATGTATATGGATCATGTAATCAGTTCTCTGCCTTACCCTTTGGATTATATACTGCACCAAAGGTGTTCACGAAGTGTCTAGCTCCAGTTATAGCTCATTACAGGCTACAATGTATCCACATTTTTCCATATTTATATGACTTGCTTTTCTGTGCAGAGTCTTTTTCAAAATGTCAGGAGTCTCTCTCTTGAGTGAGCGATCTTTTGCACAGGCTGGGATTCCAAGAGAACATTCAAAAGTCTTTATTGACTCCCTCACACAGAATTGTGTTCCTGAGATGTCAACTAGACACCTCAGTTCAAAGAGCTTTTCTTCCACATAAAAAAAATAGTCTTTGTTTAGATCTTGTTCTAAGGATTTCCACTCAAACTTCAGTCACTGCAAGGACATACCTCAGGATTTTGGGTCTCATGGTATCTATGATTCTCATGATACCCCTGGTAAGACTCCACATCAGAAAGATATGGTAGTATCTGAAATCTCTTTGGTCAAAGGATCGACAACCTTTATCTTTTCAGATCCTGGTATTGGAGTTTGTCAAAAGAAAAACTGTTATGGTGGCGACAACAGGTATTCTTAAAATCAGGTCTCCCCTTCTCCCTCCTTGACCCAAAGCAATCAGTCACCACAGACATTTTGGACTTTGCTGGGGAGTATTTCCAAGAAGGATAAAAGTGCAGGGGGTGTGGGACACTAAGGACAGATGCAAGCACATAAATGTCAAGGAGATGCTTGCCCTGATCAAGGCACTCAATTCTCTGAACCATCTTTGGTCCTTGGAACCTTTTCAAGTGGTTATAGACAATACCACAGTCATGTGGTACATCAACAAACAAGGGAAAATCAGGTCATACACTCTTTCCAGACTAGCCATATTAGCTTGGGATATAGCTTCACAGTACAATCTCCCTCTGACTCTATTCTCCATCAGAGCAAAATTGTGTGGCAGACAAGCTGAGCACAACTAGGGTAGACCCTCATGAATGGAAACTACATCAGGGGGTCTTCCAAGACTTGATCCATCTGTGTGGAGTTTCTCAAGTAGACTGTATTGCCTCCTTTCTGAGCAATTAGCTGGTAAAATTCTGTTCCAGGACTCCATGTCTTCTTGCATGGAGTCCTGGAACAGAATTTTACCAGCTAATTTCCATTTCTTTGGACAGGAATGTTCTTGTATGCCTTTCCACCATTTCCACTAATTTAAAAGGTACTTCTGAAAATTCAGAAGGAATCCCTCAAAGTCATTGTGACAACTCCTTTCTGGCTCAGGCAACCATGATTCTCTGTTGTTTGGGAAATGGTCAGCAGGAATTACCACAAGTTTGCGTACAAAATGGATCTACTGACAAAAGAACAGGGGTGTTTGATCACCCTAACATCAAGCATCTTCAACTGACTGCCTGGATGTTAGGGTGTTAATTCCTTTTAGGCGCCTGTTTTCTGAGGATGTGCAGCAGGTACTAATGGAGAGAAGAAAGACTGCTAGTGGAAAATCATATATCAGCAAAGGGAAAAGGTTTTCTAGTTGGTGCCAACAACATAACCAGCACTCATTCAGGGTTAGTTGTTCTCTGTTTCTATAATATTTTTGTGAGTTACTATCCTATAGCCTTGATTATCCCTCTATCAAGGTTCATTTATTAGCCATTTCAGCATGTCTGCCCATGGATCCTCCTCTTTCAAGGCAGTCTTGTGTCAAAATGCTCTTGAAATGGGTTTTAGCACAAGAGGCCTCCAAGTAAACCAGCATCCCCTCCTTGGGATTTTAATTTTGTGTTAGAGAAGCTAACACTTGCACCATTTGAACCAGCTAATCTGGCTGACTTGAGGTTCTTAACATGGAAAACAGTTTTACTGAGTACTGTGACCTCTGCAAGAAGGGTATCTAAGTTGCATGCTCTTATGGTGACTCACCACATCTTATTTCCATAAGGACAGAACTAATCCTTCTTTTATGTCTAAAGTGGTATCTGAGTTTACTTTAAGCCAAAGTATTCATCTCCTCACTTTCTTTCCTGAGCCCAAAAATGAGGGAAAAAGGATATTCCATGGTTTGGATGTCCACAGACAACACAGGTACTATCTTGACAGAAATTAAATCTTCAGATCTTCGGATCGACTGTTCACTTCTTGTAAGGTAAGAAGGGACAACCTGTGTCAAAACAGACTATTTCCAAATGGCTAAGGCTATTACCTTTTGTTATACTTACCATGACAAATCGATTTCAGGCAGGGTCAAGGCCCACTCTGCTAGCGCTTTGGCTTCATCTATGGCTTTTTGGAAAGCATTATATTTTAGAAGTATTCTAGAAGCTGCCACTTTTTCCTTTGTACATACTTTTACAAAGCACTATAAGCTTGATTCCTTCTCTAGGACTAGATCAAGTTTTGCTAGGACTATTCTCTGTGGGCTCCTGGACCTTTCTCTTTCCTCCTCCCAAATACAGTTAACTATAGTGATCGGCCCATATAACTAAGGCTACTGCAGCAGTGATCAATATGAAGAACGTAGTGCAGTTGTATAAGTTTAACTTAGCATAACAGTAGATGTTTGAATAATCACTGCTGCAGTAGCTGCTCCTTCACTTCACCCCCCATTGTTTTTTGGTGTGTGTTTTATGTCAGGGTGTGGACATTTATTTTTTGTTATTCCTAGCATTGTTTTTTTAGGGTTCAGCCTCCCTTTCTCTGCTGGCAGGAAAGCTCTGAAGTGCTTCATGGTTCAATCTCAAACTTGTTTTTTAGTCAGCTCATCTCAAGCTGTTAGACAATTTGGGCATATGGAAGGTGCCCTGAAGCTTTGGAACTGGCCAGCTGTTATATCATTGGCAGGATATAACCATATAGCTAGGGTTACTGCATCAGCAATCATTTGAATATCTACTGTTATGATAAGTTCAACTTACAGAATGGTACTTTTAGCTGTTACAGGTTAGTGGAACTTACGCAACTGTACTTTCTTGACAACATTCTGAACCAAGTATCATTGTTCTAGAATAGGCATTCCATAGAATTGGTGTGGCAACAGTGGTGGATTTAGGCCTTGGCACAGGGGCATGCACCCTCCCCTTTTAAACTGCAATGCAAACTGGCAAAAAAAATTACATTTCTCCTTTAAGGGTGCACTATGCATGCATCTTATTCTTTAAGGATGTACTTAGTTGGTGAGTGCGTCTTGCATGAGTAATAGTAAAGATGCACACTCATCAATACAGATTTAAATGTTGGAACTGGCCCACTTTCGCACTGAGTTTTAAAGAAGGAAACCTGAGTACGCAATTGAGTGACCTGTTCAGTTGGTGAGTGAAATCAGAAGTATGTTTGTGTGTGTCTGTCAGTAAGGAGATGCATACATACTCAACAGACTTATAGGAAGATACAATACTCAAGAAAATTTGTCTAGAGTAGTTCTCTATGAGGATTACACCAACAAAATGCTTCAGATGTTTGCCTTGTGGCACCAATGTGATGTGGCAATTATTGGAGGATTAAGAACTTGCCCTGGCCGACATTTTTTTCTTCTCTTAGTTTCAGAACCACATCTCCCTTATCAGAAAAGCATACTGAATATATACGTGCAACTTTCCATCCCCAAAATGTTTTAACACTTACCTCTCACAATGTGGAATATAATGGGGAAACTGGAATACATAAAAATATTTACTGTCATCTTCATTTAGAAAGCTTGTAGCATGGTTACCAACTGTCCCTTCATACCACAAATATTTTATTTTCATTAAATAATATAATTCAGTATTGCTCAGCATTATTTAACATAATTATCTGGTTGAATATTCTTAATAAAAAATGTGTCTCAAGCATTTTCAACGTAGAACAGTGGGGAACATAGAATTTTAAGTCTTAAAATGATGAACGTTCCTCATAATGTGGTGCATTTTAGAGGTATGCAGCCATTTTACCAGGCAATCTCACCAGTGAAACAGTAATAGAAAATATTTGTGCTGTACTGATACAACAAAAGGTCTGCAACTCCAGGTGAACAAACATACGGGATGAAAGCCTGGGAGATTACATCATATAACATCCCAAGCATGTAAAACAATGTATGTGCTGTGACAACTCTTGAGAAGTGAGGATACTTCTCAACCTGCAGACAGTGAAAACAGGTACAAATGCTCAAAAGTTGGTAAATCCAGTCATTAAAAATCTTGGCACTGGCCTTTAAAAAACGAAGCAGAGGCTCAGAAAGAAGAGTACTTTCTTATTATTCACAATAGAAAGTCCACTGTGACCTATATAGTTACTTGCAGGTCATTTTGTATAGGCTTAGTTTATTATGTGCCAAGAAAAAGGACTGGTTGTATAACATCAGTAAATCTAGGAGAAGCAAGTCTAAATTTGAATGCTATAACTCCTTCCATTTCTGTATGACTGTAGGGTACTACTCAGGAATACAAACTGAGAGTGACAACAATGACAAAAAATGTCAGCATGTTATAAACAGACACTATAAAATCTGTACACTTTTATGCATGATATTGCAAACATTTATCCTACAAAGTAATGTAGTCTTGTTTCTGAAAAAGACTGCAAGAGGTGAGTCTTCTTTTTTAATTTACTCTTGCCATCAGTAAAACGTTGGTCATGTAGTCTGAATTCCACTGCACTAAGAAAATTCAATATATAAAAAAGCTTCAAAATTTTATCCGACTGGGTGTCAGAAAAATCACATGAAAGGTCAATTTGAGTTTGAAAATAGGAACTACCTCTAATAAGTACATCATGTGAAGGGGTAGATGAAGCCTAAAAATAAGCATGTACCTCCAAAATAGGTACTATTGAGAGGCCTGAGTACTGACAAGTTATACGCATAAAATGGAATAGGGACAAAATCAATTTCCATTTAATGATGACTGTATTCATACAGTAAATTGCTGCCCTATTAGGCCTTTTCTAGTTATAACAATACTTGCTAGCTTGTACTCTACATTTAGAAATATTGACACTAATTTTATAGCGAAGAAGTAATTGCCCCTGCTTAAAAGTCCTTTCCTGTTATTAAACTAAGCTCACAATAGAATAACAGGATTTGTTATTGAGTGAGGTATGTGTGCTTGTTCAGTGGGTGAGTGAGATGAGAGCAGTGTGTGTGTGTGTGTCTGTTCAGAAGGTGAGTGTGATGAGAGAGTTGAATGTGACCATTCAGTGGATGAGTGAGATGAGAAGTGTGTGTGTGTCCATCTGTCCATTCATTCAGAAGGTAAGTGAGATGAGAGAGATGTACATTTCTGTTCAGTATGTGAGTGAGATGAGAGAGATGTGTGTGTGTGTGTGTGTGTGTGTGTGTGTGTGTGTGTGTGTGTGTGTGTGTGTGTGTGTGTGTGTGTGTGTCCATTATATGGATGAGAGATGAGAGAAGTGTGTGTGTGTGTGTGTGTGTGTGTGTGTGTGTGTGTGTGTGTGTGTGTGTGTGTGTGTGTGTGTGTGTGTGTGTGTGTGTGTGTGTGTCCAATCTGTAGATGAGAGAAGTGTATGTGTGTCCATTCAGCAGATGACTGAGATGAGGTGTGTGTGTGTGTGTGTGTGTGTGTGTGTGTGTGTGTGTGTGTGTGTGTGTGTGTGTGTGTGTGTGTGTGTGTGTGTGTGTGTGTGTGTGTGTATATATCCATCCGTCCAGCAGATGACCAAAATGAGAGAGAGAGAGACTCATACCTCTCAACTGTAAAGATTTTTGCAAGCTGTCCAGATTTTTGTCTCATATTTTTGGTCTCTTCGTCATAAAAATTGTGTTTTCTTGAGAAACCACTAAGAGGATTTAAGCATCAACGTCACTAAATAAATGATATGCATTTGAGTTTCAGACTTCATATCCTTCAGAAAACACATGCTGACACAAATCCTGTTATTTTATTAACTTTCTAAGTTTATAAGAGCAATATTTAAAATGTGTCCTTGTTTTGGGGCATTTGTCCCACCATTATGGCAGGCTTTGTCCAGATTTCTTGAGCAAAAAGTTTGAGAACTATAGTGTGTGTGTGTGTGTGTGTGTGTGTGTGTGTGTGTGTGTGTGTGTGTGTGTGTGTGTGTGTGTGTGTGTGTGTGTGTTTTCAATAGATCAGTGAGATGAGAGAGGTGTGTATGTGTGTGCGTCCGCGTTCATTAGGTGACTGAGATGAGAGAGGTGTGTGTCCATCCATTCAGAAGGTAAGTGAAATGAGAAGTGTGTGTGTGTGTGTGTGTGTGTGTGTGTGTGTGTGTGTGTGTGTGTGTGTGTGTGTGTGTCTGTTCAGTAGGTGAGTGAGATGAGAGAAATGTATATGTGTGTGTGTGTGTGTGTGTGTGTGTGTGTGTGTGTGTGTGTGTGTGTGTGCGTGTCCGTTCAGTAGATCAGTGACATGAGAGGGGTGTGTGTGTGTCCTTTAAGTAGGTGAGTGAGATAAGAGAGGTGTATGTGTGTGTGTGTGTGTGTGTGTGTGTGTGTGTGTGTGTGTGTGTGTGTGTGTGTGTGTGTGTGTGCGCGTGTGTGTGTCCATCCATTCAGAAGGTGAGTGAGATGAGAGAGCTGGGGAGGGGGTGCCTGTTCAGTAGGTGAGCAAGATGAGAGAGTTGTGAGTGTCTATTGAGTAGATAAGTGACGTGAGAGAGGTGTGCATCTGAAGCTAAATGTATTAACAACATTACTGATTTATAAACTTGAACTATACTTGCAGAATGTCCTAATAACTGAAATGCAAACACTACAAACAGCCCTTTCACAGATTTGGTATTGTGAGTATTCATCTGCTGTTGGTATTGTGAGTACTCATCTGCTGTAGGTATTGTGAGTACTCTGCTGTTGGTATCGTGAGAACTCATCTGCTGTTGGTATTGTGAGAACTCGTCTGCTGTTGGTATTGTGAGTACTCATCTGCTCTACTTTATGGCAAATACATATTTTGCATCTTATTTTGAAAGGTACCCTTCAGTAGATGGAACAATTGGTTTCTCTTAACAAAAAAGTTATATATATCCCCAGAAGAAAGGATAAAGAATTCAGGGCCAAATTGCTTGGAAGGGAACTCTTTTGGAAAGGTCCAAGCCTTACTGCTGGTTCCTTGAACAGGCACAGAGAGTAAGAGTGTGTGTGCGTATGTGTAAAATGCTCTAGTTGGGAATGGCATGTTGGTTACATAACTTGCTCAAGATGGATGCCAGATTAGTTAATTGACTTGTTCAAGCTCAATCCCTGTACCTTGATTGTAAGAGACAAAAGTGTCTGAATCTTCTACACCACCTACTAGACTGTCATCAGGGGGGATGCATTTTCAAAGAATTGTGAGTGTCAGAAGAAAAGTTTACTGTTGCTCATGCTAAATCTGTTTTCAGTGTGCAACTGTTTTGTTTAGTAAATGGCTATCATCAGTGTTTGTGCTATAGAATTTGAAGACAATGTTATTCACACAACAGGTAGCATACTTCTCTATAGTGCAGAAGGCTGTGGAATCTACTCACACCATGTAGATGGATCACTGATATTCTGGTGCACTTTAAGGGGGGGGGGTACGCACTCCTGAGTGTGTCCTTTTTTGGATGAGATGCCTATGAACCTGTTGTCAGATTGCCAGTCATTCCTTAATGCAATATTAGGAGCTTACCATTTTTTTAATGCAACATAAGCAGTTCATTCTTAAAGGGCCACAGGCACTGAATTTGTGCATGAAAATTGAACTGTAAAGTTGTTTGCTAGCAGCAATCTCTTCATTAGTTACAGATCTCTTTAATGTGAAATTACTTGGATGACGTTTACTTCTGCAGAGATTGCGAGTATTGATTGATCTTGGTGGATTGTAATGACAGAAATTTAAGTGACTTTTTATGGCTGAAATGGGTAGTTTTGTCATTATTAATTCATTTGTGCTCCATTGCTTACCGGGAAAATGTAGAAAAAAATCAAAAATGTAAATTATGATCTAACAAGAGGTGCTGTATTATACAAGAAATATAATTTAACACAACCAGAAAGGTGGATCAAAAAACACATGCATGTATGTATGGTCCTAAAAATGTGTGCAAGGGCTTATGGTTTGAAAACAGCCCAAAGTTAAACTTAATTTGTGATTGTTCAGATGCATTTTCTTTGAATGTGGGTTTCAATGCCTAATTGATGAATGTTAATTTCAAGGGCAGAGAATTTTACTGTTCAAGCTAAGTCTGTTTTCATTGTGAGACTGCATTGTTTTGTTTAGCAAATGGATATTGGGTATTTGAGCTATAACATTTGAAATAAAAGCTTTAAATTAAATCCAGATATCTCTAATCATTGCTGAAGTAAAGAAAAAAAATAGTATGCACACTGACAAGTTTGAACAGTGTTTATTTGTGGTAAATGTGGAGAAATATCCAAATAATGGGAAACTGGAATAGCTGTGGGGGGATGCTGCCGCCAGGGGAGGAGGTGCTGGGGGGCCATATCCATTACCCTGCATTGGACCCCATTTGACCTGATCCAGCTTTGTTCATAGTCACAATCAGAGATGCAGTTGGAGGTGCCAGTCAGGTGACTGGATTCTAAAATCTTGAATGGCTCCTCCAATAGCATCATGTTTCAGAAGGCTGTTATTGGGAAGACTGACAGGAATGTGTCATCAGTCTCCTTGAATAATGGGGGGAAAAATAAGAAGAAAAAAGCCTACATTGTCAATGATTTTGTACTGCTGTATAAGCACCACTTGAAGTAGTTTCAGCCTAGCAGTCATGGGAGCTGAAGAGTCTTTGATTCCAGACAATGTGAACTGCACTGTTGAGAGTGTGAGATATTTTTTGTGTGTTTTTTTAGTTCTAGTCAGGAAAAGATCATGGAGTTCTGCTCATCAGAAAATCCTGTCCTGTCAAAGCAGTAATGTGTGGTCCATTCTCTTATAAGGAGTAAACTGACTGTTATGCCACATGCTTGTGGTATTATTATGGGACAGCCCAAAACCCCAGAAAAAAAGTTAGCTGGGTTTATACGTAGTTAATTGTACGAAGACTGGCAGCAAGTAAAAGTTAACTATTTATTTAATAGTGTTTTAATGTTGTATGGTTGTGTCTTGAAATTTGTCACTCAAACATACATGCTCTAGTTTCATTTCCTTGATTTACTATATTGCTATCTGTCAAAATGACTAGTTTACTGCTAAACACAGATGTTGACTTCATGTGAATGTGTAGCGGTCTGCATGGTGTAGCAGCAGAAGACACATTTTACTGCCCTTTATCCTTATTTTATAATTGCCCATGCATCAGATTGGTCAGATGCACTGTCTTAATGTCTTATGCTGTGTAGCATTTTTATTTTGAAATATTCCCACATCATAACACATTTGGTGTAAATATTTTTGTAAATGTGGGAAAGTGAGCTTAAATGTATAATCAGAGGATTTGTCCCATTTGTATATTGTTAGCATATTAAAGTTGGTGATAACTGTATATGGAGGTAGACTGTCACACAATATAGACAAAGCAACACAGTAATGATGACAGAGTATTGTGTTTATTAAAAGCAGAGGTCTATGCATTTGCTGTGTGATGGACAAAAATTACCTACGTTCACTACTGCAACTACACCACGATGATGTGTAAGTGCTGTCAGATTATCTTAAGGTGATCTTTTCACAGCCCCCACCTCAGTGTTCTACTTCCTTAGATCTCACCCTCTCCATCATTTACTTTCAAAACTGCACACCCCGCAAATTCCTGGATCCGCCATTGGGCAAATGTGCATCCAAAACATCTGCAAATGGACAGCTAGTGTCATTTTTCTTTGTAATTTAAAGTCCACATACAAATGGAGCTCAAAGTAAGTACATTCATGCCCCAAGGACAAACATAAATGCAGAAAAAATCTAGAAAATTCAGGCATAGAATCACAGAGTTTAACTTTAATTTAGAATAATACAAAATAAAACTTACTATACCAGCCTTCACAAATAGTGCGTCTTTAGATCTGCATCTGAAGAAATTCTATATGTAGAAACTAATACAGTACATTTTAAGTTCATTTAATTAAAAATAGTCCGAAAATAAAGGGTGTTTATGAGTTTTTACAAACTGAGCTTCATCTGAAGAAACAATGCATGTAAAAGCACATACAATATGTCTTATTTTGTACTTTTTAATTAAAATCATCTAACTCTGTGGTCCTGTTGAAAGATTTTTATTGTTATATTTTTAAGTCCCATTGAAATACAATGCACTTGTGACAGTCCAGAAAATAATGCAGCATCTTGCAACTTACCTCAAATAGTCATTAGTAAGGAATCCATTGCAGACGTGTTCTTCCTTCTTCAGTGGGTAAACTATGCAACTCCCAAATGTTACTCAGTAAATGTTTCTTTTGCTGAATTGGTGGGAGTGTGACTTCTAGTGACAGTGTGAAAGCATTTACTAATGCCATTAACTTAAATCAAGTCCAAAAAAAAGTGTGTATGATTGTGGCCTTGTCTGGTCTGTTGCTTTAGTTCAAAGTTAAGGCTGTAACCTGCTAGTATGTTTTTTTATCTAGTTCTGGGTCTGAGTGCCAAAGCACTTTTAAGTTCCTCACTTAATTACATAGTACCTCTGGGTCACTCTTGAAAAAAATGGCATTTGTGCTAGACAGGTCTGTCTGGTTCACAAATTAATAAAATGAAATGTATGGCTTCAGAAACATCACTTTGCTAGTGTAGAAAGATAATTAACTGGCATAGCTCTGGCTTTTAAAAATGAGATGTCTTCTGAGGCTTTACAAGAGAGAAAAATATTTCCAGAATTCTTAGTATGCAAGCATTATGTGTTCAGCAGCTTAAAAAGAGAAGATACAACCTTAAAATACTAAGAAGGCTACAATACAATATTGTATCAATCAAAACTGCGGTTATGAGCCCTGTTCAGGGTGTCTTCCTATAGAATGTATTGTAAACAAAGTACTTCATTTTGACATTATACTGCATGGAGACCCCTTGGGACAAATGGCAGATACTAAATGGACTGGCTTCAATAGACAACTGCATAATCATTTTCATGGAAGTAATATCTCTCTACACAGTAGGAAGACGTATGCCATCTGGATTTAGGAGGGTACAATGCATCCATGTGTATAATTTCTTCAAACTAGAGAATGACTGAGATCATTTCACTTGTAAAGATTTGAAAATTGGAAGCCTGGGTTTATACAAAAGAAGAATGTGTCAAATCCAGGTATGGATTTTACACATAGGACACAAATGGAAATTGAAGCAAGCAGGTTCATAACCCAAGAACAAAGAAATGCAAAAAAAACCCTCCAGAAATCCATGTAGAAAACTGCAGAGATTAACTTTAATTCAGAATAATCTAAAATGAAGCATTCTCTTCCAGCTTTCATGAACAACTCTTCTTCAGATATGTATCTGAAAAAGCACTGTATTTGAAAGCTCACCTGTTTTTTTACATGACTTTAATTCAAAATAATCCAAACATAAAATGTACTGTCTGAGCTTTCATATATAGAGCTTTTTTTCTGAAGTGTTGTACATGAAAGCTTACACAATATGTTTTATTTTGGATTTCAATTTTTTTAATTAACGTTGTGTACCTTTGACAGATAGTGCAGAGGATTAAAGCTATAAGCTGTTAATGAGTTGCTTCCTATGGTCCAAAGTTTGATTCCCTTCGTCTCTAGTTGCCTAACTGTATGAATCTGAGCAAGTTGGTCATTTAATCAGACAGTACTCCCTGGCTAATTCTGGCAAAGACCCACATGGATCAGTGCTCTACCCTTATTAATAAATAAATAAAACTCTGTGATGGGCTTATGGTGCAGTATTTTAAGTTCCAGTGAAGCACAATAAACTGTTTACAGTCAAGAAAATAATACAGCATCTTGCAGCTTGTCTCATATAGTCCTTGGCTGTTACGGAATCCATTCTGCATATGTCTCCCTAGTCTCCACTTCAGCTGGAGTGCTTGCTATTGGTTTGCTCAAACTTCTCTTGCCTTGCAGTTATGCACAGTTCAGCTCACATGGGTAACAAAACAAGTCCATAGCAATTCACTGCTTCCACTTCTGGATTGTTTCAGACTGCCCAAATTGTTATTATTGCAAATCTCGCATATATGTCATGGCTCCTGCACCTTTTTTGACTTCATTGGCTATTATAGTCTGCCCTGCCCTTCAGTTGCAAGTGGGGGGCTTGATTGGCTTAAAGCTACAGATGGTCCCAAAATAAAAAAAGCTGTACAAATTTAATTTAAAGGCGCCACTTAATATTTCATGGCAACATGCTATTTAGGTCACAAATTATGTATTTCTCGCAAAATGTAGAACATTTGAGAGATGTGTATATAACTACTCTAACCACTGCAGTGGTGCTAGTCTCTGACCGGCATGAACTTTTTCCTCAAAAGATATTTTTTTGAACATACTAAAAACATACTTTCTTACTTAGGAATTTTTCTTTATTGCTTAATTTCTTTTCTGAGCATTGCTGCGTTTATGGTTAATGTAACAAATAGGGTATTCCTTTTCAACTGTTTGTGATAAAAGTGCTCTGATGCCCACCTCTGAAGCATCAGTGATGACAGTAAATGGTTTAGCAAAATGTGGGGCCATTAATATGTGCTCAGATTGTAATATGTCCTTTAATTTCCTTAATACCTGTTCTGTGATGTCCACCATTTTATATTTATTGTGTACACTTGGTCAAGTCCATTACAGGGTAAAGTATGATGGTAAAGTTTGGTATAAACTTATGGTAGCAATTGGCTAATCCTATGAAAACTTTGATCTTTGTCTTGGTAGTGGGTGTAGGCCAGTTACATATAACTACTACCGTCTCTGCCTGTGCCTTTACTAACCATCTGCTTATTTTGTAGCCCAAATAGCAGCCTTTTGATATCCCTAGCTTACATTTGCTGGATGGCAATCAGTCCAGCCTTATGTAATGATCCCAATATGGTCAGAACCCTTTGGGAGGTGACTTTCCTGAACCACAGAGAAGATTACTATGTTGTCTCCATAGCCTATAGAATATGTGATGTGTGCTCTAGCTATCAACTTCTGGAACCTCTTTTATTCTGCATGACACATTACTTTTGTAGAAAGGATTTAGCCATTAAGTCTAATTGCAACAGGTTCTATATTTGTTTGAAGTGAATCATGCTCCCCTTTAACTTACTTGGTTAAGTCTTGAGGATCCATACATATTCTAAAACTGTTCTATAATGCCCAGAAAAAAAAAAAACATTTACATAAACTAAAACCTTGTTCCTCCTCAGCCGTCAACTTTACCCCTGAATACCTAGATCTAGCTGCAGATGCAATAACATACCCAATCAACGTTCTTATTAATAGATCAATAACAGAATCCTGTGTCCCTAACTTGGGGAAAATGGTGCATATTATCCCCTTACATAAAGGAGATAATTCCACTGACATTACAAATTTCTGTCCCATAGCCATCCTTTTCCCCTGTTTAAAATCCTTGAAAGATGTATACATCAACAATTTTGCCACTGTCTCTTACAAAATAAGCCTATCACCAATATGAAACATGGATTTTGGACTGACAACAGCACCTTCACTGCATTACTATTATTTACAGATACTGTCAATAAAGCTTGCACTCTAATAAACTTGTACCTGCAGTGTTTCTGGATCTATCAAAGCCTTTGACATGGTCTCTCACAGTAAACTCCTCAATCACCTTCCCACACTGAGTCTATCATCTCCATCTATTCAGTAGTTCTCTAGCTACCTTGACAACAGGCAGCATGCTGTAAAATGGCAAGGATCCATCTCTGCATACCACTTCCACAGGAGTCCTACAAGGATCCATCCTTGGCCCTCTACTATTCAATATTTTTATCAATAGCCTACATTCTTCTTCTTGTGAAGGCACCTTAATTCAGTATGCAGGTCAGTCTAACATAATTTGCTCTTCAAACACCTTAACTCACCTCCAAGAAATCACTCAACAAGCTGTCTTCTCCATTGAAACCCGGCTTACAAGAGCACAACTCATATTCAGCCCTGAAAAAAACAAGCTCCTATGTTTTACCCCAAAAACTCACACCCTAACCAAGCATCTTTCAAAATCTTTTTGGCAAATGGCACTGAAATTAAAGTAGCCACCATACCAAACTACTAGGAGTCACAACAGATGATAATCTTAAATTTGAGCTCCACATACAAAGCAATATCAAGAAAACCCATCAAACAATAGGCATGTTATATAGAAACAAACATTTTCTGAGCACACCCACAAAAAGTACTCTAGCCAAAACTTAATTTCTACCCACCCTACTCTGTGCAGCACCAGTTCTAACCAATTTACAATCCTCCATAAAAAAAAAACAAACTTGAAAACTGCTACAACAAAATTGCTAAGTTTGCTACTAATTCCTCCTCATTTACCCATCACTGTAAAGCCCTGCACACCTTTGCTGGCTAGAACTCCCCCTACATCTCTCCTACATTCAACTTATAACAATGCATAAATGACACACAAACCATTAGTCTGCCAAGATCTTATCCCTTCAGTCAACATATGTCTCCCTACAAGAACTCTTGGATCAGAAAACAAACAACTTCTCACCATAAATAAACTACATAAATCTCCTGGACAAAGCCTCTACTTGTACTCAGTAGCAAGAAAAAAATGCAACTCCTTACCTCTAACCGCCAGAATTAGTTTTAATCTACCCAACTTTAAATTCTCCCAAAAGAATACTTTATAACATTTTGGACTTGCTCCTGCCTTAATCGTAGCTGAACTTACTCACTCTACTTCACTCACCCCCTTCCACCTAAATCACACTTCACAACCTTCTCCATCCTCCTACTCCACTCTTTTTTGTTTTTTCCCACTACCTTACTGTATCCACTTCATTTCTGCAGATTTTTCCTCTACCTCTGTCTCTTTCCTCCCTACTTACCTAAGCTACCTGAAGATACCCTACGCTGCACTCTTCTTATAATCTCCTTCTCTCCGTCCTTATTCCTTCTATAACAATAATATGAGCACCATCTCTTGGAGTAAGACACCACCTCATTTTTCCTCACTGCATCTAATCATGAAATCTCTAATATCTATGTATTTTAAATATCTTATTAGAATTGTCTCAGGTCTATGTAACAAATAATGTGACTATTGAGTTCTTCCTCACATATTTTCTCCAGCTCATGCCATTGCTTTTCATTGGACTTTACTATGAAACATATGTTCTAACTTTTTCTCATTAGAACATTTTTTCATTCCTGTTTTGTAGTGTAAAATGATGCTTACAGATTTAAAATATCTGTACTTGAATTTGAAAGATTGTGATTGTGGAGATTTTCTCCCTGGGCCTCCACTAAAAATGGGCAATTTCTGGCCCAGCTGGACTTTCTCGATAAACAAATGTCAAATAAATAAATAAATAAGAAAACTAGGCTCATTCCACAACTTTATATGCAATTTACACATGCATTACATTCTGCTCATTTAAAAATTCATCCATTGCAGCCATGCACTTCAACTCTTGCTGAATTCTTTTTTTTTGTTTTGCTTCTTTTTCTCTCTCACATAGCTAATCATCAGCAGAACCCAGTGCCTCTCCTCCTCCTTGCCTCCCCTACCCCTCCTACCTCCTCAGGACTATCTCTAAGAGCTGGAGCCAGTGTGTAGATCAAGGCATCCTGGATCTACATTGCACTGTTTTCTCCCTTTATTCCTCTTCCCTGCACATGCGTGGTAACACCCTGTGGGTGGGACATGTAATGGCCAATTTGCACCAAACTGCTTCTCACTTCTACAATGAGCTACTGTCAGCAAGCCACCCCAGGCACTCTCAGACAGCATTCTGTGCTTGTTTCTCCTGGTCTCTGCCAAGGAAATCTGACCAGGGAGTGTGCCCCATGAACACATCGCTCCCTCTTCTCCCAGGATGAGGATACCTGTCTTTCCCTGCCAGCACCATGGCCAGCTGAACTGCTAATGAAAATCAGGTTTCCTGGGCCATAGTTAGGACTTTATCCCTCTATGCCCCAAGAGCTATGACTGGCTTAGCTCTTATTAAAGTATGATTTTGAGGGCTCTCCTTTGTCCATATACAAATGTCATAACCAGTAAATAAAGCAGAATAACTCTGCAAGATGTAACAGTGTCTTGGTCACTGTGTTTCTTGACCCTCAGTTAAGTACTCATAATAGTATTCATTTTTCTACATTTACTAGCAGTATCAGGACATTTAGCATTTTCTTTCAAAACTATGTTTGGGTACTGACATTGGTTTGAACTCTAGTAAGCTGTTTGTGGATGTAAGTCTCTCTGCGATTATTTACATGTTCATTCAGGCCCCATGAATATCCATTCTGCAATATTACTCAGTTTAATATTAATAATGAAAAAATGCAAAAACAACTAGAAACATTCATCTTACATGAAAAATTAAAATAAGGAGATGGGCTTGCCATTGCATATGTCTGTTATACTGTAGAGGAATCTCTGAGCAGGAAGAATTGGCAGACTGAGGAAACTTGCTAACAATTTAACTAGCTGTAGTAACACTACCAGTGAGCCTAATGGAGTATCAGTTAAATCGAAACCAACAAAACCATCACTTTTGAATACTAGTACGATGGAACAGGCTCAAAACACTTTTGGCCAGACACAGGGTTGTTTCTTACTCAAAGAGCCTTTACCCATAAGGGGCAGATCCAGGAATCTCCCCCAGCATCCACGACAGCGACATCTTCACATCGAGGAGGAGAATATGAGAACAGGGAAAAGACAAAAACAGGTCTAGTGTTCAATCTTTCCTCTATAGCTTTAACTGACTTGCAACTATCTTTACTAAACAGAGGAGTGTCGTTTGTGCCTGCATAAAAGGCTAACTTAACTGAAGTTCTCAAGGACTTGCATACGTTTGGTAGAACTCTTACTCTGAAAGCACAGTTTGGTAATTCTAATTTGAATGTTAATGAATGTATTTTTAGGAAACCAAGTACTTACATTCCACCAAGTAATTCTACAATAGATCATTTTGTAGATGCATATGAAAAACAACTTAGAGATGTATTTCATAACAGGCATGTTAATAATTTTGTAAATTTGCCTGTAGAAGAGATACAGTCTTTGGTTAAACTTAAGAATATGAGTGCCATTGAGATATGTCCTGCAGATAAAGGGGGTGGGATCGTTGTTATGGATAAAGGTCATTATAATGAATGTATGCTTAGACATCTTACTGATACTTGCACATATGCCATTATATCTGCCACTCTACTTCAAAGTATTATTGAAAAGGCAGCATCTTTGATTTTTGATCTTCTCATAACTGGCATGATTAATGAACAACTTTTTGACTACTTTAAAGTGGAGCAAGTTATAGTATTGTAATTTATGGCCTTCCTAAGGTGCATAAGAACCTTATGATTC
This sequence comes from Protopterus annectens, assembly GCF_019279795.1. Classification (NCBI taxonomy): domain Eukaryota; kingdom Metazoa; phylum Chordata; order Ceratodontiformes; family Protopteridae; genus Protopterus; species Protopterus annectens. The sequence continues at coordinate 296,509,130 of NC_056726.1, read as the reverse complement.
CACCAATGCGACCCATAGTATCTGGCAGTGGCTGGGTTACAGAGCCTCTCTCGATATATGTTGAGAAAACTCTGCATACTATTCTAGATAAGTGCCATACTGTTTTGAGAGACACTAAGACTTTTCTTAGTGAATTGAGCAACCATAGAGAAATCATGTTTGGTCATTGCATTTTTGTGACATTAGATATAGAATCATTATTTACTGTAATACCCAATGAGTGGGGTATTGATAACATCAGAGAGTTGATGCACGATAATGATTTTTCAGATACTAAAGTGAATCTTATTTGTATGTTACTTGAGATAATTTTTGAAAATACTATATCTATCTTTGACAATACATATTACATACAGAAGGTTGGCGTAGCTATGGGCACAGCTTGTGCCTACAGCTACGCCAACCTGTCTTTGGTTAACTGGGAGACAAAAAATATATATTATCCAACAATGGTTTTTCTACCTACATTGGTTGGTATAAACGTTTTGTGGATGATATTTTTTTTGCTGTGGCTTGGTACAGAAGCCCAATTGCTAGAATTTTTTTGTTTTCTGAACCAACTGAACTTTTTGAAGTTTACCCATCAATATTCAATTACTGAGATAGATTTTCTTGATGTTAAAGTCACAAAGGATGATCTCTGTACTGTATCAACTACATTATTTAGAAAGAATGTTAGGAAAAATAATATACTACACTATGGGAGTATGCATCCCAATCATACTAAGTTAAATGCACTTAAAGGCCAGATTTTTCGCATTATGCGACTCCATAATGATAATGCTAAGTTAAGCATAGCCGTTGACAATCTTAAGCAATAGTTTATTGAGAGAGGGTATGATAGTAAGACTATTGAAACTCACATAGCAGAGGCATGGTGGTATAGAAAAGATAGATGTAGACCTTTCTTTTTCCCTTCCAATACTAATGCATCTAGCAGTGGGATCTCAGCTATTAATGCTGCACCTGTCAATGAAAGTACCTTTAGGTCTAACGGTAATGATAAGATTAGGATGCCACTAGCATTTGCTAGTGACATCCGTTTAGCATGTGAGGTTGTTAAAAACAACTGGAATATCTTATCCATTGTGCATGAATTGGAGGGAGTGATAGGCCATGAACCAGCCTTTACATTTAGAAACAATAGGACACTTAAACAACAACTGTGCTATAAGTCTAGTTATATTCAACCCTACCATGTATCTGATAGACTGGGTACATACACTTGTAGAAGGTGTGCAACATGCAGCCACATACATATGGGAGGTCAATTTACCCAATACATCCTCAGGTTTTAAAATAGAAAGTAATTTTTAAGCAGATTGCCGAACCCAAAACTTTGTTTATTTTTATTACTGTGTGGTTTGTTTTTCTTATTATGTAGGTAAGACCAATAGAGTGTTCAAGAACAGAATACTCAAACACCTTAGAGATATTAGAAACAACAAAGAAACTAGTGCTTTAGCTGTACATGTGCTAAAGAAGGAGAAGGGCACACATTTAAGTTTCTAGTGTTGGAAATTGTTCGTAGTACCATGAGGGGAGGTGACATTAGAAATAAAACAAAATTTAATGAATAAAAGTGGATCCTGAAGTTTCAAGCTGATAAACCTCCAGGTTTAAATAATAGAGTTTCCCTTAAGCCTTTTCTTAAGGCTAAGGCTTTGAAACACTAATTTTTACATGTATGTTTTATATCTATATCTATATATATATATATATATATATGTATTTTTCTATATACCTCTTAAGAAGTTTTTAGTGTGTATATATATTTGTATTTTTATCTATAGATTTTAGTAATATTTATACTTATTGACAATTACATTTACGTGTAACTATTTATTTATTAGTTTATGTTTTTTTCTACACATATTTTATTGTGACTTTCAGAGAAATGTTCTAATTATTATGATGAACTTTTAATTATGATGTCATTTTCATTCTCATTTTTGATTGCTTGTTATGAATCTTTTTAAGAGCAATTAATGTGTGTTTCTGTGTTTGGTCTGATGAAGCAGATTGTATCTGTGAAAGCGCTTACCCATGCACTGCACTGGAATAAAGGAATCTGTGTTTTCTACTTTGCCTTGTGGAACCTACTTGCTTTTGTTCACAATTTTTCCTTTTTGGCTTTTGGTTCCATTATTTGTTCAGAGTTTCTTTTGGTCTGATTGTCCCATCAAGAACCAAGTGTGATGCCCATGCACAGGCCCAGCAGTCAAGGAACCTCAATCCTCATCACCAACACCAGTGAGGAGCATCCATATAGGGAAAGGATAATAAATACACACACAGTAAAGTACAATTTCCCTTAAGAGCACACAGAGATCACGGTCAGTCTGGGCCTGGTTTCTCCCTTTCTCTCCAGGTCCCCAATAAGACTCTCCACTGGTACAGCTATAGGGTCCAGATCTCAGCCTTGTGAGCAAGTTAACACCTTCAGCACCCTCTCTGTCCAATCAGTGCTTCATGTCCCTGCCCAAGTAGCTGACACACACACACACACTTTGAGATAAAAGTTATATACAACCACACAGACACTTCTGGGGATGGCTGGCACATGTTCTGCAGCTGTGCCCCTTTTACCCAGACTATATGGTAGTACCACTTGCCACCAGCCACTAATATTTATCAACTACTAAAAGGCCCTTATGAAAGAGTGTCCAATTATAATGTGCAATATTATTATCCAAATGGTAAGTGCAACTGAACAGTCAAGGCTTATTGGAGTGGCTTGGTCAGTATCACTATATACATGCAATGTACTCTAGAGCTTAAATTATCTCTACACAAAACAGCCACAGTTGAAAGGTTTAAAAATATTTAATAATAAATAATAAAAACATAAGACAATACTTCTTACTACACAGTGCTAGTCAAGAGTTCAGAGATGACAGAGAAATACTTAAAATAATTCAGTAGAAAAGTTCTGACATCACTACAGAAAAAAGACTAATCTAAATTTCCTAGTTCCTAACTATATCTAAAAGAAAACACAGTTCTAAAATAAACTTACATATAGAGCAAGACAGTGCTGGTGATGTTGGATGTTCTCAAGACAAATGCTCAAATGCCCTCATTCTTTCTCTCCTTAAATTGATAACACAATACCACTGATTCATTTCAGATTACATCATTTCTTTCTGATTCCCAGGCTAACAGACACTCAGAGGTTAATAGCCCTTTTGATCTTGCAGCTGGTCAGGAAGCCAGAGCAATAAAAGAAATTATACATGTAAATTCTAGCCATTAACTCTGGCCTCAAAACAATAAGCAGAATGCCTCCCTCTAGACATCTCAGCTTCGAGTTTTAGATCAAAGAATTTCACAATGCTTGACTTATCAGCTTTAGTACAGCAGAGTGCACTGTTGTTACATTTTTTTAGTTTAACTTCCAATACAGTCTTTTCACATTTAAGAGAACAAGCCTGTGGCTTACATTAATATTTACAAATGACAGAATTATCTACAAAATTCTATCTGGCTAGGCTGGCAGCCTTCACCTATCCACCCCCCCCCCCCCTCCCGGAGAACTCAAGCTAGTTTTTCAAGTGACCATTGAGAAACATTGCTTGAGATGGTTAGGTCTATCTGAGTATACCTTACGCCATTCCGTGTCTTGAGAGCCCATCTGCATTGGCATTGCTAATCCCACTGTGGTGCTGCACTGATATATCATATGCTTGCAACCCTAGGCTCCATCTTAGCAACTTGGCATTTTGCTGGCTGGCTCTGTTTAACCATTCTTCCATACAGATAAGGCTGATGTTTCTGCAGTGCCCACACTATGGCTAGACATTCCTTTTCTACAGCTGCATAGCATTCCTCCCTGGGTTGGAGCCTATGACTGAGATAAACCACTGGGTGCTCTTCTCCCTCTGAAGAAATCTGGCTAAGTACAGCCCCAACCCCATGGTTCAAAGAATTAACCTGCACAACAAATTATTTTCTGTAATCTGGACTGGCTAACACAGGGGGTCCTCCCAAAACTTCTTTAAGCTTCTGGAATGTCTGGTCACATGCTGAGGTCCACACTACCTTATCTGGCCTGTTTTTCCTTGCAGGTCTGTGAGGGGTGCAGCTATGGTACTATAACTGGGGACAAACTTTCTGTAGTACCCTGCTGTCCCTAAGAATGCCTTCACCTGCATTTTGGTAACAGGTGCAGGCCATGCCTGAATGACTTCCACTTTGGGAGGTTCTGGACTGATCTTACCACTCCCCACTCTATGTCCCAGGTTGGAGACCTCTGCCATACCCACCTCTTCTACAAAATACCTCTCTCTGTCCCTCTCTCACATAACTGAATTACTACAGTTGTTATGTAGAGTGCTAGTCACGCACATAGATTTTATTTCCTCTTGTTATCTTTTTTGGCTTTCTGTGAGAAGTCACATAATGTCTGTTTTTAGAATTTTCTATTGTCCTGTCAACAGTTCTGCTGATGTAAAAATGCGCAAATGCATGCAATCAGAATAACAGAAGTATGAAAGGAAACATCTTTTCTGTTCCTATTGAAAAAACTTCACGTATTGCTGAGTTTATAATAGATATTTGTTCTGCAAACATGAGAAAATCATGTAATACTTGCTTTCCAATATTGCTTTGTTAGTCTTTTACTGATGCTGTGAAGAGAAGCCTGTCTGTTATATATATATTGTATGAATGCCCATTTTATATTGCTAAACTCTATACATATATTCAAGCAAACTCTTTATTCTATGCTTTATCTTTCAGCATATTTACAACAGAATTAATTTCAGCCTTATATTCATAATCTCTAACACCTAGTTCCAACATTTCCTGTATCTCCTCCCCCAGAGTCTGTTTAACTCTCTCAGGCACCCTATAAGCTGCCTGCCTAATAGGTCTTTGGGGTCCCGTATCCACCTGGTGCTGCACTAGGTGGGTGCACCCTGGTTTCCTAGTGAACATGTCCCCAAACTCCTGTAACACTGCAAGGATTTCTCTAACCTGGGTAGGAGACAGCTGCTGGGACATTGCTACCCCTTCCACTAAGGTGTCAGTCCAAGCCTCACTGAGGAGATCAGTCACCAGATCTCCCTCAGACTCCTCCTGTAATCCACTGTAAATGCTCAGCACAAGGGCCTCCCTATCTTGGTAAGGTTTCATCATGTTAACATGGTATAATTTGTGCCCCTGCCTCCTACCTAGCAGTTCCACCATGTAGTTAACATCCCTTACCTTTCTTACCATCTTGTAAGGTCCCCCCCAAGCTGCTTGCAGCTTGTTGTGTCTGACAGGAATGAGAACGATTACCTGCTGCCCTACAGCGTACTCTCTAGCTCAAGCATTCGTGTCATACCATACCTTTTTCTGTTGTTGGGCTTCTGCCAGGTTCTCCTGGACCATGCCCATGAGTTCCCCGAGCCTTGTCCTGAGGTTTAGGACATATGCCACAACAGCCTCATTGTGAGCTTCACACTCACCTTCTCACTCACCATGAATTAAATCTAGAGGTCCACTCACACTATGCCCATACAGCAACTCAAAAGGTGAAAAGCCTGTGGATTCCTGGGGAACCTCTCTGTAAGCAAACAACAGATGGGGCAAATATTTGTCCCATTCTCTCTTAAACTGGTCTGCAAATACCTGTAGCATGGACTTGATTGTAGAGTTTAACCCCTCAACCAGACCATTAGTCTGGGGATGGTAGGGGGTGGTCTTCAGGTGCTTCACCCCACAGTACTGCCACAGACAAGCTAGCAGGTCTGACATGAAATTGGCACCTCTGTTAGTCAGTATTTCTTTTGGGAAACCTATCCTACTGAAAATCTCTAACAAAGTATTTGCCACCTTTTCTGCCTCAATGGAGGACAAAGCCACTGCCTCAGGGTATCGTGTAGCATAATCCACTACCACTTGGATATGCTTTTTCCCTGTGGAACTTGGGGTACTCAGAGGCCCCCCAAAATACATAGCTACCCCCTGAAATGGCTCCTCAATCACAGGCAAAGGCATCAAAGGAGCTCTCACCTTGTCTCCTATCTTGTCTACCCTTTGGCACTGCTCACAGGTCCTGCAGTACCCTGTTACATCTCTGGAAATTCCAGGCCAATAGAAGTTCTGCATAACACGTTTCTTTGAACATTTTATGCCCATATGACCTGCAAAGGGAATATCATGGGCTATGGCTAGAAGCGTCAGATGGTAGGCTCTAGGTACTACCAACTGCTGTATTCTCTCACCTTCTAGCCCTCCCTCAGGGGTCCAAACTCTATACAGTAACCCTTTGTCCCAGTATACAGAATCCCCCTTCCCTTGAGAATCAGGTGCCTCACTAGCTACCTGCCTCAGGCCTTGCAATATAGGGTCTGAGAGCTGAGCCTGTCTCAACTCTCTCTTTGTAATCCTTCCCAGCTCCCCTTCCATGGCAAGTATGGCATCCTCTGACAGTGGTGCCTCACTGTCAGCCTGGGTACTACTACTCACCTCTACCTTTGCAGTCACTCTTTCCAAGGGAACATCAGTACCCACAAGCAGCTGCGGATCACATTCAGTCTCACTGCTACAGAGTACTTCCCTCCCTGAAGTAACCACCTCACCAGTCCTGGCTGCAAGTATGCATTTTGTTTAGGTCTCCCCAGGCTACCAGACCCACATGCTTGTTTCCTAGCCTGACTGTGTGTAACTGCATATGCAGATGGTACTGCCTCATCAAAATCCTTCCCTATCAGGACATCAGCAAGATGGTAGTTTGGTACCCCTGTTGTCTCAAGATAACCTACTATTGGCAGTTTGTCTTTCCCAATACTGGCTCTCTCATCTTTTGTTTCCCACCTATCCTCCGTGGATATCTGTATACCACTTGGCCCTACTGGTTGCATTAAAAACATTTAACCCCAGGTCCAGGATGTGTACATGGAATAGTGGCTTCCCCTGCTACTGGCAGATTCTGTTGGGGCAGTCTGTATTGCCCACCATGGGTCACTTTAGACCCATGAGCAGTACTGGGGTCCCTTTCCTTTGCAGGGATGCCCTGCTTGCTAGGTATAGGTCTCCCTTCTTGCCCAACTCATCCGAAGTAGCACATTGTCTATCAGCTAACCAGATCCTCATGTCCTCAGGCAAAGTGCTAAGGGCTTGTTCCCTCACCAAAAGGTCTGCCAGCCCTTCAGAAGTGGTGACCTGACATCCACTCACCCACCTATGAAAATAAGTGCTCAGTTCAGCAACATAGTCACTCACACTTTCACCTGCCTTGCACCTATGCTCACACAACTTTTTCCTATACATTCCAGGTGTTAGCTTAAAAAATTCAAACAAGCAGTTCTTAGTAGTATAATCAAAACATTTCTGATTAGAAATTTTAGACAACACAGTTACAACTTTACCATGGAGTAAGGGGTCATGAACCGTACCCAGAGCCTTTGGTTAACATCATACTCTTTACATACCCTCTCAAACATATGAATGAAACTATCAAAATGATCCCCCTCTTTAAACTACTGAAGAAATTTACTGAACTTTTGTGCTTCTGGGGTCTGGTTACACACTTCCCCATTACCTCCATGACTCTGGCGAAAAGTCAGCATCTCCTTTTCATGCTGTCTCTGCCGCTCATTTGCCTCAGCTTCCAGGCGTAGCAGTTTCTCACTTTCCTCAGCCTACAAACATCAGTTTCTCCTTCTCCTCGCTCTCTAGCTGACTCAGTCTCTCAGCTGCTTCTATTTCCACATGCCTGGCCTCCAGCTCAAGTCTCTTTAGCTCCAGATGGATTTTTAAGTCCTCTGCAGAAAGGTTGAGGTGTCCATTCTCTGAGTGTGGTACATCTCCACTGCCAGTCTGATTGTCCTCCTTGTTGCTGTTTTCTTTTGCAGCTGCGACCAAAGCTGCAATCATGGTTGGCTTAGTCAGGTTTCCATGCACCAGTCCACTAGCCTGGCACATCTCAGCCAGCTGGCTCCTTGTCAGCTTTGTGTACTCTTCTGCTGACATGCTGCCTGCTCTCCCTGACTAACTAAGCTAACAAAAGAAACAAATCAATTGTGATCTGTACTCTGAGTATTCATTGCATGGCTGATTTAGAGTACAAAAACACCTTCAGTGATCACTGTACATAAGCTACAAGAATTCACACTACCCACACCACTACAAGCCAATTAGTATTTGCCAACCAATTAATATGTGGTGTGGATATCCCACCACTGCCAAACAATTAATATGTGATGCCCATGCACTGGCCCAGGAATCAAGGAACCTCAGTCCTCACCACCAACACCAGTGAGGGGTGTCCATCTAGGGAAGAGATAATAAATGCACACACTGTAAAGTACAATTTCCCTTAAGAGCACACAGAGATCACAGTCAGTCTATGGCTGGTTTCTCCCTTTCTCTCCAGGTCTCCAATAAGACTCCCCACTTGCGCAGCTATATGGTCCAGATCTCAGCCTAGTGAGCAAGCTAAAACCTCAAGCACCCTCTCTGTCCAACCAGTGCTTCGTGTTCCTGCCCAAGTAGCTGGCACACACACACACACACACACACACACACACACACACACACACACACACACACACACACACACACACACACACACACACACACACACACACACTTTGAGATACGAGTTATATACAACCACACAGACAATCCTGGGGAAGGCTGGAACAGGTTATCCAACTGTGCCCCCTTTACCCAGACTATACAGTATTACCACTTGCCACCAGCCACTATTATGTATCAGCTACTAAAAGGCCCTTATGAAAGGGTGTCCAATTATACTGTGCAATATTATTATCCAAATGTAAGTGCAACTGAACAGTCAAGGCTCATTGGAGTGGCTTGGCCAGTATCACTATATACATGCAATGTACTCTAGAGCTTAAATTATCTCTACACAAAACAGCCACAGTGGAAAGGTTTAAACATATTTAATAATAAATAATAAAAACACAAGGCAATACTTCTTACTACACAGTGCTAGTCAAGAGTTCAGAGATCACAGAGAAATACTTAAAATAATACAGTAGAAAAGTTCTGACATCAATACAGAAAAAAACAAATCTAATCTTCCTAGTTCCTAGCTATATCTAAGAGAAAACACAGTTCTAAAATAAACCTAGATATAGAGGAAGACAGTGCTGGTGGTGTTGGATGTTCTCAAGACAAATGCTCAAATACCCTCATTCTTTCTCTCCTTAAATTGATAATACAGTAACACTGATTCATTTCAGATTACATCATTTCTTTCTGGTTCCCAGGCTAACAGACACTCCGAGGTTAATAGCCCTTTTGATCTTGCAGCTGGTCAGGAAGCCAGAGCAATAAAATAAATTATACATGTAAATTCTAGCCATTAACTCTGGCCTCAAAACAATAGGCAGAATGCCTCCCTCTAGACATCTTGGCTCCAAGTTTTAGATCAAAGAATTTTACAATGCTTGACTTATCATCTTTCTTACAGCAGAGTGCACTGTTGTTACATTTTTTTCAGTTCAACATCCAATACAGTCTTTTCATATTTAAGAGAACAAGCCTGTGGCTTACATTAATATTTACAAATGACAGAATTACCTACAAAACTCTATCTAGCTAGGCTGGCAGCCTTCACCTACAACATCCCCTTTGGAATGTATCTGACTAAAAATATCAAACAATTACGAAGAGCCCAAAGGTTCCTAACCAAAAAGATCACAGCCCTTAAACCCCTGAGCTACCTATAAAGCCTGGAAGCTCTATCCCTTTATTCAACAAATTATAAACTTTTAAGGGGAGATATTTGCCTCACTTACCGTACCACTGGAGACCATATTGCCTTGGACCTCCTGTTTCTCTCCAAGTCTAATATCTCCACCAGTACTAAAACTAGAAACCTAAATCTCCACCAACAGATAAATAAAACATGAAGGAGGGATACGTTTATAAACCAACACTCTGTAATAAGCTTTCCTTGAATGTCAGTGTGACTCGCCATCTTCCTTTAAACATAAACAAGATGACTGGATAGATATCCACACATTTACTCCAGGATTGACCCTTATGGCCCTCCTGCAGAAAGTAGGTACTGCCTCAGGGAGGGTATTGGCAAGACAAGAATGGTCATGAGACTCAGTGGCCTTGGAATATTTATGAATATATAAACAGGTACAGATATTCTAGAATTCAAGGTAATATGAAAAACAGATTTTTGTGCCAAAGTAACATTAATTCTGACACCATATAATGTATGTAGATAAAGGAATATGCAGTATATTGAAATGTAGAGGCATTAGATTTGGTGTCCATTCAATAAGAACCTTGACTGAAATAGACTGATTAAGAAGTCAGAAGACACAGACCCAGCTACTGGCAACAGCCTTTAAAGATCAGCTATCATCCCTACATACACTAGATATGGTTATATATGCTACACAGCAATTTCTTGTGTTAGTTTTTTACAAGAAACTGACATAAGGCTTCATAGTATACTGGTAAATGAACCATAACACATTTCATAGCATTTTTAAAACATACTCTGCCATATGTTGTGTGATAGACATATTGATGTATTAACCATTGGAAATCTTTGAGTTACTTAGAAAGCTTTTTTCACATAAATTAGACAAATTGGCTCTAATGCATATAACACCACAGCACGCAAATATTCAGGTTCATGCAGTACTTAAAGAAACATTCCAGCAGAGTGCAGCTGCATATTGTGAACATTCATTCTGCGACTTGGGGACTGCTTTAAATTTCCTTCTTCTGGTTAGCCTGGACACCCTTACCTATACAGTCTGTGTATATGCAAAGTGTGATAACACTTGCAATATTGTTTGTAAAACTATAAGGCACAGCCTTTGCAAGTATCCCATTGTAGCTACCAGTGGTTTAGAATGAGCTTTGCAAATTGCTGCAGTTTGATTAGCTGTGTTTGATCATTGCTGCTAGAATTAATGGCATGATCTGCAGGTGGAGGAGAGAGACCTTTATTTTCTTGCACTTGTTGGACCCTCATTATGATGAACTGTTTGATCTCACTTATGATGATGATGTCAGAATTATGGTGTACTGAGTTACGCAGGGAAATATTGTCAAGAGCTTCACAGCTGTCTTATGATGTCAGGAGCAGTGCAGACACTGGTGGAACAACTTGGATTAGTGCCACTTCCAGTACCTTAAGCGATTGAATTTGTATTTAAAGAGCCATTAAGTCAGGTAGCAAACACATTTTTATTTCTTTCTATTCACATTGTCTAGCCTGACCTCTTTTTGCCCAGAGTAACCATATCTGGGTACTGCATAATGCTTTTGATTTTTATATGGTTCATTGCTTAGAAGTGGATCACACATATGCAGCTAAATATTTCTATATTAATAATGTGAATAGCTGTCATATTGTTTTTCTCTGTAGTAAACTTTTATAATGAATAACTAAAATGTAGCACTTTATTGACTGAATGCTGCGGATAAGCTGGTTTGTAGCACTAGTGAGTTTGTAATTGTAAAGTTTTCTCCACACAGTCTGTTGCTTCTTAATGAATACTTGGTTACTTCATAGGATCATAGGTTCATAGGTGTTTACTGGGCTAACGCCCACAAGGGCCTTTTTAAGCCTAGCCGTGCATCCCAAATCTCTGACAAGTTCTGATACCCTTGATAAGTGTAAGCATGGGCCTGGGAGATGAACCATTTACAGGTTACCTGTTTGCATTAGAGACATAGGTGCTAAACCAGGCATGAATTTCCAGGTTCCCATCCAATTGTCCAAGTTGCACTTGAATTGGGTTGGGGAAACTCTGCTTCAGGACTGTGATGCTCATTTTTCAAAATATGGAGCTTATGTCAGTGGATGTTAGCATTTCTATAGCTTCATGCACGCCATTTTATGTTAGGCTCTCCATTTTTCTGTTCTGCAACCCTGTACCAAAGCCTTTATGTTGGGAGTTGATTGGTGCTGGCGCAAGGGTGGCTTACATTGGGCAATGTTTTCTTTGACTGGTCCTGTGCTGAAGCATTTGCATTTAGGGTGATAGGAAACTGACATGTAGGACATGCTACACTGGGAGACGGTTTGTTTCAGCAACATTGACCTGAAGCCTTAGCTAAAGCTGAGTGGAAATAACAAGTGAAGTGTGTGTGGCATTGGTAAATATTTTTTTAAAAGCACTGTCCTGAAGCCTTTGTGTTAGAATAATGTAGGTCAGACATATAGGTTGTTTGGCACTGAAAGGCACTTATTTCAACAGAACCGTCAAGGACTTTGTGTTTGGGGGGTTAGTAAGTAGTGTTGTTTGCTTGGTCCTTCTTTCACCAAGAATATCATGCTATCTCTGTCACAGGGATCTGGGGTGAACAGTGGCAGATATTGCTGGCTGCCAGATTAAACTTTAATTTTAGAAAGACTGTATTTAGATATTTGTGTTGGTAGGGCTGTGGTGGATGAGAAGTCCTTTTGCTTTTCTGGTGTGTCATTTCTTTTAGCAGAATTGTAATGAGACCTTCATGTTTAATTTGTGGTTGCCTGGTCAGATATTTCTTTCAACAGGACTGTTTATGAAGCCTTTGAGCATGTGATTTGTGTAGGTGGGGTGGGAGGAATGATAAGCCCTATTGAATACCTGGTGTTCTTTGTGTTTCACTGTTGCAGTCATTACATTTGGGTTATCTGCTTGCAGGTAGCCCTCAGCCAGCCTGCTTATCAAAGTCTTAGGTCCTGCATCAGTTGCTGTCTCTTCTTCCATGATGTCAGGTAGTCAGGGGAATAAAGCATGCAGCCAACACCATTACATCAGTCTTTCTTGCCGTGTGGTGCCCGAAGCAGAAGTAGTTCACAAGTGCCGGTCGGCCGACTCCTGAAATTTTTGTTTTCGAGTTTCAGAACCAAAGTCTTCAAAAAAGCTAAGTACCCCATTGTGGATCCTTTTTCTTGCTCTAAACCGATGTCAGTAAAAGTTAACAATTGTATTTCTTGTGGAAAGCAAATACCTCAAAGATTTTCATTCGTACTGCATTCCTTGCTTAGGCCCAGACTACGACATCCCTCACTGTCGAGTTTGTGCCTTATTCAATCCTTGTACTATTTGTTGTCGGTTCATTTTCGCATCTATTTCGGTACTCGGTTCAATTATCCAGAAATGGCTTTGGTAAGCCAACCGACTATCGACATTCTGAAAAATGTAAATATAAAGACAGAGACAGACTGCATAGGTCCAAAGCTGCCGACAGCAATTCAGTTAAGCTAGACTCCAGATCGCCGGTACTCTGTGAGGTGCTTTTGCAGCCCCTGATACCTGCTACTTCAGATTCGCAGGCCTCTACTGAGTCCCATTCGGAGTCCGGTATGCCGCGAGATGCTTCTTTGACTATGGAACCTGCGTATATCTCTACCTTGGATGGGTCCAGAGCCACTGTGCAGGCACCGGCTTCTGAGGGTGTATTCAGGCCTACTGACTTGCATATCAAACCGATGCCATCTTCTTCTTCAAGGCCAAAAACTCGACCCACACCTAGAAAACCGACGTCCAAACCACATGGTCAGGCCCATATATCTAAAAAACAAATGATAAGAATGGCTGAAGATCTTATTACTCTAATTAGGAGAAGCCACCCTTCTCCCTCTAAGAGACCTAGAACTGATTTTCCTTCTGATTCTTCTGATCAGGATTCTGAAATTTCTGTTACTTCTGATGACCAGGATTTGCCCTTATCTACCTATGAGGATTCAGATGCAGAGGACTCCATTCCCTCTGCTTCCCCTCCAGAAGATTTCTCTTTCGGTGATACTTTGCACACTCTTAGGGACCATTTCTGCTGGGAAAGCCAGGATTACGCTGACTACAAATAGAGGCTTAGGGAATTCTTATTCCTGCCTCAACAAAGGCCTTTACATATCCCCACTGTACTGGACATTGCAGATGATGCCTTCTTGGAATCTAGCCTGGCCAAAGACACCTTACCTCCGGCTCCCAGGAAACCTGACAGGTATTACAGAGTACCTCATTCTCACAAGTTGCTCTTTAAGAATCCTACTGCAGACCCAAATACCATTTCACAGGGACCCAAGGGCATTAAGGCTACTACTGCCAAAAATCCTACCCCCCTCTGATAGAGATTCCAGGGCCCTGGACAAATGGGGTAAGAAACCATACACTTCTGCTACTTTGGCCATTAGGGCCTTAAACTGCCAGTTTCATATGTTAAAGTACCAGCAGCATATTATTGGATTACTTAAACAGAAACTGATGTTGATTTCTGACTGTGCTGAAAATAAAGAATTACAGGATTTAATGCATTCTGCTAAACAAGTTGGCAAACATACTTTGCAATGTGGTTTTGACTCCTTAGAGGCATCTTGTAGGACTGCTGTTACTGGGTCTGCTCTTAGGTTCATAGGTTCATAGGTTCATACTAGGCTATCTGCCCTAGGGCATTTATAAGCCTAGCCAGAGTGTTTGGCTTTCGCCACCCATTTTAAATTAATTTTGCTATGCCCTTTTTCGAGGTTAGTATACTGTGCCTCTGTCTAACAGTGACACAGAAGTGATACCCGGGGTAAACCTACTATCTCCCATCCACTCATCAAGATTCCTCTTGAAGAGAGTCAATGAGGGACTCTGCCTAACCTGGAATGGGATTTTATTCCAGAGTGAAGGGAGCCTCTGGGTTATGAATTTGTCCCTCCAGCATGTCCTATTTATTTCAGTGCTGAGGTTCAAGTCTCTCAGCGTAGCTCGATGGGATTTGGATTTTCTGAGGTGCAGCATGTCCATTAATTCCAGGTTGGACATGGCTTTATACGTCAGGCACAGATCGCCTCTGAGCAGGTGGTATGCCACTGAGTAGAGCTGGAGTTTCTTTAACCGGGCAGCATATGGCATCTGTTTGAGCCCTTTGATCCTCTTGGTGAGGTACTTTTGGGGTCTTTCCAGTTGCTGCAGGTGTCTGCTAAGGTACATCCCAAAGGGGCATTGTACTCAATTATGGGCCTGATGAGGGATGAGTAAAGAGGCATGATGACCTCCCCTGATCTAGATGTGAATCCCTTCATGATTAGGTGGCCTATATAAAATGTTTTTCTAACCACTTTGGCCACGTGGTTGTCAAATGAGAGATTGCTATCAACTTGGGTCCCCAGGTCCCTAATTACTTCTTCCGTACTTAATGGATTACCACCTATGTGGTAATTTGTGTGCACTTTGTTTTTGCCAAAGGGGATGACTATACACTTCTTGGCGTTTAGCTTGAGGCCATGGCTCTGGCACCAGTTGTCTGTTTCTATGAGGCCCTTTTGGAGGATGCTTGTGTCGGCTGCAGAGTCGATTATAGCGCCCAGTTTGCAGTCATCTGTGAACTTGGTCAGCCACAGTCCTTCCGTGTTGGCCTGTACCTCCGAGAAATATATACCGAACAGGATAGGTCCCAGGACTGAGCCTTGTGGGATGCCACTTGTAACTGGTTTGGAGTCTGACATGGCTTCAGCAATTCTAACCATGTGGGTTCTGCCCTTGAGCCAGTTTGCAACCCATCTAGTGACATAGGGGTTTATATTTAAGCTGGTGAGCTTATCTATAATGCCCGAGTGGGGTATTGTATCGAAGGCTTTTGTGAGGTCCAGGTAGGCTGTGTGGACCACCTTCCCCTCGTCAATGGCCTTGGTAACTGTTTCAAAGAAATTGACCAGGTTTAAGAGGCAGGATCTTCCCTTAACAAAGCCGAACTGGCTAGGATCCAGTGTCTGTAGGTTCCCAATATCTTTTTTTATGAGGTCCATGATGATCCTTTCCATAGCTTTGCAGACCAAGCTAGTCAGGCTTATGAGGCGATAGTTTCCAGGATCCATTGAGGCACCACCTTTGTGGGGAGGGACCACTGTTGCTGTACGCCTCTCTTAGAAGGCATGCTTGGCTTAAGGAGCAAACTCTGCCAGATCATGTTAAAGCCAAATTACTGGATGCTCCCTTAAACCAAGACCGCCTGTTTGGCAACAAAGCAGAAGAAGTTATTAAAGCGATGGAGGAAAAAGCTAAATCTATGCAAACTGTTAAAGATTTCCTGCAAGTACAGTCTCTCAGATTTAGTAAGCATTGGCTTTCTAAGAATTGGTGCTTTCCTGTCTCTTCCAGGCTTTCTCAGTCCAAATCCAGGAACAGCAGACCACTTAGTCTACAGTCTCAAGGTACTCATAGGCATAAGCAGTGGGGGGCTCCCACTTCCAAAGCTGGAAGTAGTAAGACACCCCCCTATGGTAAACTGTCTCAATGACTTAACCTTAAACCTTCCAAGCCCTGCTCAACTGACTGCACCTTTAGGGGAAAGATCGTCCTGCATGCAAAAAACTGGGAACTCATTACCCAAGACAAATGGGTTTTAAATATATTCTCCCAAGGATACAGATTCCACTTCCACACCTTACCAAACCCAAACGGTTGGCCAGACCTACCCCCAAATCAGTGAGCAGAGGCTGAACAGCAGGTTTTCTCTCTTTTAAGTATCAGGGCTATTCAACCTATCCCAGCAGAAGAATGGGGTCAAGGTGTTTTGTCTGGTACCCAGAAAAGACAACTCCTGGCGTCCTATCCTGGACCTGTCTATTCTAAACACTTTTTTGGTAATTCCAACATTCAAAATGCTAACTCGTCATCAGCTGCTTCCCATGCTAGGAAAAAATGCCTGGTTGGCAACATTAGATTGAAAGGAAGCTTACCTGCACATCCCAATAAGGGATTCTTGCAGAAAATACCTACGCTTCAGAGCAGGTTACATGCACTATCAGTTCTCTGCACTTCCCTTTGGCTTATCTACTGTGCCCAGGTTATTCCCAAAATGCCTAGCTCCAGTCATTGCATTTTGCAGGCAAAGAAATATTCAAATATACCCATATCTGGACAATTGTCTAATTCAGGCAGAAAGCCAGGACATACTATTAAATCATCTGGCATTTGTAAAGAAACTGCTAACCTCACTGGGGTACACCATAAACGAAAAGAAATCTCATCTAGTACCCTGCCAACAAATTGTATTCCTGGGAGCAAGCTTGAACACAACTTCCCAGATGGCCTACCTCATGCCAGAGAAACAAGTTTATCTGACAGCCTACTTCAAATTACTGGCCACAAAGACCCAGTTAACTACAAGGAAAATTCTGCAAGCTCTGGGGTTCATGGCCTCTTGCATCCTTCTAATTCCATATGCAAGACTGCATATGAGGAAACTGCAATGGTATCTAAAGGCATATGGTGTCAACATTCTCAGGACCTGGAATCAGTGATGCCTATCATCCCTTGTATAAAGACAGAATTCCTTTGGTGGGCAGAGACCTGCTACCTCAACAAGGGACTGCCATTCTCTATACCCCCTGCTGCCCAAACCCTAACAACAGATGCATCAGACTATGCATGGGGGGCTCACTTGGCAGGGCAGTGAGTTCAGAGCAAATGGAACCTGAGTCAAATGCACCTGTATATCAATCAAAAAGAAATGTTAGCTGTACAGAATGCTCTGACAGCCTTCAAAGACCATATCCTTCCAGGACAATTATTGGTAAAAACAGACAACACCACTGTTATGTGGTACATAAACAAGCAGGGGGGAACCCACTCATACCTCCTCTGCAGACTAGCCATGGCTCTGTGGAACACAGCCTTGAGCTACCAAGTGCACCTACAGGCTCAATTCCTGCCAGGCAAGCTAAACTCACTGGCAGACGACCTAGGCAGAAATCTCATGGACCCACACAAGTGGAAACTGGAACCAAAGATATTCAACATGTTGAGAAATAAATGGGGGAGCCCAGAGATAGACCTGTTTGCCTCCCCTCAGAACTACCAATTGGACAAATTCTGCACAAGGACTCCCCACAGACAAGCTTGGAAAGTGGATGCCCTGTCCTTCACC
Source organism: Protopterus annectens (assembly GCF_019279795.1). Lineage (NCBI taxonomy): Eukaryota > Metazoa > Chordata > Ceratodontiformes > Protopteridae > Protopterus > Protopterus annectens. Next base: position 296,491,289 of record NC_056726.1, on the reverse strand, counting down.
TGAGAAAACTTCTCAGTTTATGCCTTTCCCCCCTCTGCCTCTCCTCTCCAAAGTTCTACTAAAGATCAAACAGGACAAACCAAGGACAATACTCATTGCACCAGACTGGCCACGTCAACACTGGTACCCCCTCTTGCGCAGTGTGCCACTGCTAGAACCATGGCAGCTGCCTCAGACCCCTTCCCTGCTGTCCCAGCAGGAGGGCCAGATTCTGCATCCCAGCTTCAAACCCTGAACCTTGCAGTCTGGCTAATTACCTGAGCTCTCCATTACCATCACTCAGTAAGCAAGTGCTGGATGTTATTCTGGAGGCAAGGAGGCCTAGTACTAGAAAATCCTATGCTGAAAAGTGGAAAAGATTCTGTTCCTGGAGCCAGACTCGGGATGGGCACAACAGTGCCCAGTTTACCATATATTCTTCAATACTTAACAGAGATGCTTCACAAGGGTCTTTCCTTCTCTTCTATTAAAATTCATGCATCTGCAATTTCAGCACATTATAATACGGAGCCACCCCTCTTCTCTCACCCACTGCTGAAGCAATTCCTCAGAGGGGCCAAAAATTTAAGACCACCCAGGAGAGCCCCTACTCCAGCCTGGGACCTTAACTTTGTATTGGAAAAGCTCACTCTTCCTCCATTTGATCCAGCTGCAACTGCAGAGCTGAAATTCCTTTCTTGGAATGCAGCATTCCTTCTAGCCATCACTTCAGCAAGAAGAGTGTCTGAATTACAGGCGCTCATGGCAGTGGAGCCCTTCATCATCTTCCATGCAGACAGGATGTCCCTCGGGACCAAGCCTTCCTTTATGCCCAAGGTGGTATCCAGTGTGGCCCTTAATCGGTCCATTCATTTGCCAACCTTCTTTTCTAATCCACAGAACAAATGAGAATGAATACTGGATTCTTTGGGCATGCACAGACAACTTAGATTTTATTTGGACAGGACTAAGCCTCTCAGAAAAACTGAACAGCTAGTAGTTGTCTTTGCTGCAGAGGCAGAGGGGAAGGCTATTTCAAAGCAAACCATTTCTAAATGGATAGGCCATTGCATTCATTTCTGCAATAAGCACCATGGAAAACCTTTGGGATAAGATCACATTCCACCAGGGCTGCATCTACTTCAACAGCCTTTCTCAAAGGTGTTGCTGCCTGGGACATCCTAGAAGCTGCTACCTGGAGTTCTGTTCATACCTTCACCAAGCATTACCACTTGCCTATTTTCTCTAAATCCAGTGCTGCTTTTGCCACTGCAGTCTTGCAGGGCCTAATAGCTGGTCCTAATGCTCTCTAATTGCCTCCTCCCTTCCTTAGCTTTGGGAATCTACCCAAATATAATGACTGCCACAGTGAAACACGAAGAACATAGTACAGTTGTGTACACTTACTATAAATGTAGATGTTCGAGTGTATTCACTGTTGAAGTCCTGGTTACCTTCCCTCCAGCCCCCGACTTCTATTTGCTATACCTCTCTTCTTGTTTACTGTATTTAAACTTTCTGATGTATTTACTTATAATTGGAGGTGTAACCTTGTATATAATTGCTTTCCATTATGGGAGCACCTGACATCTGGGGCAAGAAAAACTGATGTAATGGTGTCGGCTGCATGCTTTATACCCCTGACTACCTGACATCATAGAAGAAGAGACAGCAACTGATGCAGGACCCAAGACTTTGATAATCAGGCTGGCTGAGAGCTACCTGCAAGCAGATAACCCAAATGTAATGACTGCAACAGTGAATACACTCGGACATCTACATTTATGGTAAGTGTACACAACTGTACTTTCAGACATTTTTGTCAACAGCACTTGATAGTAAGGCCTTTGTTTGGGGGTTGTGGTAAGAGGAAAGACATCTGATATTGTTTTCCTGGGCAGATCTTTTCCTTCAGCTAGACTGAGCTTTCATAGTGATGCAGCATGTATGTGCTACTATATATGGTAATTTTGTGTGCTATATGAGCTAACTCTTTGTTCAGTTACTGAATCATGTGTGTTTTTAGAGTGGGATAAATAGTTCAGGTACCACACAGTGTTGTATTGACAGTTGTGTTTGAGGTGCATTACCTCTTGTCATCTTTGATGTTACTATGGTCTTAGCAGGAATCAGTTTGTTGTTTGGGTATAGTGGTTCCATTAGATCTATGTTGTGGAATAAAGCAGAGTACATATCATCATGCCTTTTATGGTACATTTCCTTGTTTCTGGCTGATTGTGGTTTTGCTTGCATGTAGTATTTGTTATGTTTGCTAGTTCTGACACAAGTAAGCCATGTATGTTAACCTTTTTACTTTTGTGAGTGTAGATATTATAATGCTGGTTTACTGCACTACATTTGATGTCAGGAATGTGTCCAGGTATTATGAGTATTTAATATTCTTTTGGTTTTGGTTGCACACGTTTAGCTGTCTGCATATTACAAATGCATATTTTTCATATACAGATTGCATGCATATGCCACTTTACTAATATTTTCTTATTTTACTGTATGTTATAGATAAGACCAACCATGAAGTCAGACTTTCAAAGCTAGATGATCTTTTGGATGCAGCTGTGTCTACAGTAAGCTATGTAGCACGCATGTTATCAATTTTCTGTGTATGGGTTGCTGTGTGTATTTTAGTCACAAACACATCTTCACAGATACCTCTCCTCTCAGCCCATCCGTGAATTGGTGCGGTGATTCACAGAATCCAGGCCTGCAGCTGCTGTTGTCAATAGACTAGAACCCTGCTAATGCTGCTGCTGAATGCCCTTCTAGTGCCACACAGCTGGCCTTATATGATCAACACGCTGTAAGCTACTCTGATTTGTCTTCTAGTCAGCCAATGCCTACTGTCTGTACAAAGTGTGAGTCTGCCAGTCAGATGGTGCAAATGGTCAATCTACTGAAGAGATTCCTGCTGTTCTTATGGAGTTTCCTAAAGATAAGGGAGGTGGAACTGTCTGGACCCTGTAGGAGTGTGGAGACACAGACTAGGACTCAGGATTTCATATCATAAGCCGAAAGACACAACAACATCTGCTTGTGCTTCTGGGAAGACACAGTTGAAGGGTCATGGGCGAAAGAACAACTTATAATCAGCAAAGAGGAGATTTTCATTTGCTTTTAACATCTGCATAGCTGCCAGAACCTAAAGACTAATGCAAAAAAAAAAATAGAAATTCAGAACTGCAAACAACATAACATTTATAGGACTAAATCTACAAATGACAAAATTAGCTGAAACCGGTCATGTCTTGTAAAGATATATAAAACAAATTAACAAGTATAACATTTAATAACACTGAGGTCCAAAGTAAACAACCCAGCCCCCACTATGCTTAGATTCTAGCTCAAAGATTACAGAACCATGATGCAAAGAATGCATGATGCATTTTGCTGCAAAACTATATATTTTCTATTCCCTTATCAAGTGCAGGCAGAATGAGAACTCTTGATAAAAAGCAATATTGTTGGTCTCAGCCAACAAAAAGGGAATTTAGGAGCATACTTTCACTCCAGATTATGTCTGACTGACAAGAAAGAGAAATCATGAAGACCAACATGAGGTCTTTCTAGTATGACTCATTTTATAAAAAAACAAAAAACTTCAGAATGCTAATTCAGAAGGCTGTAGTGCCTTTCATAGAAAGTGGTTCATTTAGGCCCACATTGGAAGTAGAGAATGCCTGCTATTATATCTCACTCAGATTGTCTCACAGGAAATATATGAGATTAGAGTTAGTGAAATGTTAAACCCAGTTTTTAACACTCCTATTTGGCTACCCACAGCTATGAGTTACAAAATATTGAGGTCTGGTGTTAGCACATTTTTAAAAATATTTTTATTGAAATTTTATGTACAAGAACAAACACATTAACATAAAACAAATACCTATTTTCACAAATGTTTATATAATTTCTTGCTATATACATTACTAAAATTCATTAAACAGCCATAAAGCGATCGTGTAACATACAGTAATATTTCTCTATCTATGAGTTCAATTTTATTCAGTAATTATATTCTATGGTTATTTTGTTTGTTTTCATCATAATAGTAGACATTTCTTTCGGGCACACAATAGTTACAGTATTTATATATTCTGTAAATTAAGATGTAACTTTTTTCCAATTCTTTGTAGTCACTTTCCTGTCTGTTTTTAATAAATTTCAGAGAGGTGGAACTGAGACTTGAGTACTCATCCGGGAATGTAGGACTAAGTAGAACCAAAAGTCTAGCTAATATAAATTTATCAGACCATAATGCTTCCACAAAATATTGATTTTCCCCCAAACTGCAACTATTAATCATATGCTGCCAATCTGTTTATGTCTTACATGTTAATTATGTGACATATATCAGTAGACTAAATTTTATGTATGTGAATAAAATATGAACACAGCTTGAAAATCTATGTTTTATTTAAGCCAACCAATTAAAGGAATAATATTTATTCACAAGACCTGCATTTTAAATGCTCATGGAAAATATATAACAATGTCACACTGAAATTCAGAAAGATATAGGCCCAGATTCATTAACAGCTACATGACAGCACACTATTTGGTATTCATTAAACGGCTCTATAAGATGTGTGGAGCTGCCAAACAAAGGGAGACAGCAGAATATGTTAATGAAAGCATAAAGAGCTAAAATACATTCTAATTAACCATTCCAACATAGCGGAGCTATTCAGGAAAACATAAAGCAATCACGTACACTCAGTGTAGGCTTTGGCCCTGTATATATTAACTCTTTGGAATACAGCATGATGATGATACTAAGAAAAAAAAACATGTTAGGGGTTGCTGTTGCTGCTATTACTATGCTGTATGTACAAAAGGCTTTAAATTAGGGTGCTGCTGCTGCCAGACCTCAGGCAAGAAGAAAAAGGGCATTTAGACCCCATTTGACTTATCATGGACTGTATGACAGAGAAATTGCTGAGAAATATAGGATGGATAGGGAAACACTGGGTGAAACATGCAAACTCTGCAACGCCCACTGCGAGCTGCAGGGAAATCATAGAGAACCCATCCCAATGGAAACAAAGGTATATGTAGCATTATGTATAATGGCCACTGGTACTTTCCAGAGACCGACAGGGGATATATAAATGGTGTCATAGACATCAGCAATTTGAATATTACATCATTTTTAAAAGCAATGCTACTACGTGCAAGGGATCATATCTGTTTCCCATGCATCCCACAGGAGAAAGCAGAAACCATGCAGGAATTCTATGTAGTACCAGGCTTCCCTGATGTGTTAGGGGCCATAGATTGGACACACATAGAAATAAAAGCCCCACCTAGGGAACAGGGAAAAAAGTACATCAACAGAAGAGGTTTCCACTCTTTAAACTGCCAGGTTGTCTGTAATCAAACAAAAATTATAAAAATGGAGTGTCAAAAAGTGGTAAACCAAATGAAAATCAACAAAGCAAACCACTGAGAAGGAGAAAAAATTCTGACAGAATAATTTCACTTGTTTATTGAATGACAGTAGTTTAGCTCTTTTGGCTCCTCAGGCCTTCATTAGTATATCAGTAGTGTTAAAATCAAACACTTAAATATTGTCACATAACCCTCCCTTTTACCTGACAGTTCCATAAAAATCATTGGTTTATAAAACGTAAATCTACTTCAAAAACAACATTTAAAAAATTGTTAAAACACTAAACATTTTAGACAATAAAATGTTACAACCAATTCATTTACATTTGTTTCTGTTTTGATTCCTAGTTAACACCACTTTATAGTTGACATTATTAATAAGCCCAGATTCACAATATGCATTAAAATAAATTTGCCACGTTAACTCTTTAAATTTGAGTTCATTGTCCCTGTCTCCATCAAAAGTACTGGCTACATAATCCATAACCATAAAATAAAATTCCTTAAAATTAGAGCACATCATAGAATATTTCCTTAAAGCATTTTCTTTGTTTTTAACTCTTATTGCATAATGTTGTCCCTGTCCTTATATCAGTAAGAAACAGACTTTCTACGGTTAGCCTCAGGACTGGTCCTTTTCTGTGTTAGTAGTGTTCACTTTAGATGTTGCTGCAATAAAGACAGCAATTCACAATAACTGGAGAATATTTGATGGGAATGAGGAGGTTAAAAGGGTAGTTGGTGACTGTGATGCTGCCAGCCCAGCTAGCTGGAATTTTGTAAATAATTATGTCATTTGTGAATCTTGCTATGATTTATACAGAGCTGTATGTTATGTACTGAGCTTCAAGAATGTAACCACAGTGTACCCCTGTGCAAAAGTATGTTTTAACAATAGAAGCTGGAACATACAGAGTTAACTTGCAAAACTTCAAGAAAATAAGTTGGAATCAAAATGTTTTACAATTGTGTTATCTCTCACTTTCAAAGCAACAAGCAGGCACAATGTCTAGAGCTAGAAGTTTTTCTATTATCTTGAAAGTAATTTTAATTACTAGGTTTAAATGTAAAGTGTTTTATTGCTGCACATCTGAGAGATATGTACTTCTCACAAAGAGATGATAACATTCTGTTGGTATCTGTTAGCCTGGGAACTGAAGGCAGGGGACAAAGAGTGATGTCATCCAAGTTCATAGGTTCATAGATTCATAGGTTGGTACTAGGCTATTGCCCCTAGGGCATACACAAGCCTAGCGAAACAATTGTCTGGATATTTCTTCCCATAATATTTACTTCCTTGGACCCCTGTCTAGCAGGGCAACTGACATGATCCCCGGGGTGAATTTCCTATCTCCCATCCAATCGTCAAGGTTCCTTTTGAAGAGGGCCAAGGAGGTGCTCTGCTTGACATGTATGAGCAGTCTATTCCAGAGTATGGGGAGTCTCTGGGTCAGGAACCTATCCATCCAGCATGTTTTATTCATTGTTATGACAAGGTTTAGATCCCTGGAGTGGACCCAGTAGTAATGTTTGTTAGTAATTTAAGAACTCTCTCTCAGAGAAAGACTGTGCATTTTGTATCTTGTCTTGGACCTAGAAACATCCATTCATCATCATCTGCATTTGCCTTGCTAATAGTAAGTAAATAGGGTACCGTAATTTCTTTAAGATATAGACAGGAATATAGTAAATATTGCTTTAGATGTTTTCTGTACTTATTTGAGACTGTCCTGCAATGTTGTTTTAAAATTTTGCTGTGGTCCTAAACTCTCAAGTTACTGTGCTGTTTGAGTATTGTCTTGTTCTCTTATTATTTATTATTAAATATATTTAAACCTATCTTTGTGGCTGATATTTGTGAGACATATTTAAGCTCTTAGAGTACTTGCATATGTATTTGGTGACACTGTACACACCACTCCTAAATAGCCTTAGTCTTGGTCACACTTACCATTCGGATAATAGTATCATTACTCAGTAGGATTTGTCACCCTTTGCAAGAGCCTTAAGTATCTGATAAGTAGGGGCTGGTGGCAGTGATAACTACCTTATAGTTTGGGAAGAAGGGGGCATAGCTAGTTAACCTGTGCCAGCCATCCCCAAGTGTGTGTGTGTGTGTGTGTGTGTGTGTGTGTGTGTGTGTGTGTGTGTGTGTGTGTGTGTGTGTGTGTGTGTGTCAACTACTTGGGCAGGGACACGAAGCACTAGTTGGACAGAGAGGGGGGTGGAGGTCTTGGCTTGACCCCTCAGCTGAGATCTTAACCCTACAACTGTGCCAGTGAGGAGTCTTATTGGGGATCTGGAGAAAGAGGGAGAAACCAGCCCCAGACTGATTGTGATCTATGTGTGCTCTTAAGGGAAATTGTACTTTACTGTGTGTGTACTTGTCCTCCCCCCATTATGTACATCCCTCACTGTTGCCAGTGGTGAGGATTGAGGCTCCTTGATTACTGGGCCAGTGCAGAGGCATCACAGTGACACACCTCTTTTTATCAACAAAAAAGCTAATAGTATTAAATCATTTTTAGAAAGGGGAGTTAAAGATAACAGTAATGAAAAGAAAAGAGGCATGTACAGATGCTTTAATTGTAATCAGTGTAGGTTGTAGGTGAATTTTAGAAAGTCTGCTTTTTATTGATGTAAGGACAGGGACAACATTACCCTCACTGGGTTATTGTACATGTAACTCCAATTATGTGGTTTATCTCACTAAGTACAATTCCTGCGAGGCTACTTATATAGGCAAAACCAGCAGAGAGCTAAGGAAGAGAATTTGTATAAAATGTTTAGTTTTTTAGCAATTTTTAAATGTTGTTTTTAAGTAGATTTACATGTGTTTTATAAACCAGTGATCTTTATGGGACTGTCAGGTAAAGGGGAGAGTCATTTGACAAGTGAAAGTTTATTTAAGTGTTTGATTTTAACACTAGTGATGTTCTGATGAAGGCCTAAGAGTATGAAAGTGCTAAACTACTGTCATTCAATAAATGAGTGGAATTATTCTGTCAGACTTTGTTCTCCTTCTGGGTGGTTTGCTTTATTGATTGTAGGTTGTCTGTAATGCCCAATGTATTATCTGCAGTATCTGTGCAGGTAACCAGGCAATTTGCATGACTTACACATATAGCATACCTGTGAGCTGTACACCAGATTTGCTGGGGGTGACATTCCTAAGGGGCATCTAGTGATGTAGATTATGTACTGTAGCCCTGGCTCATGACACCCATGAGAAACCCACACAACCCCAATGAGCAAGGATATGATGAGACCCATGCTTAAACTAGGGATATTATCGAACATATGTTTGTTTGCTTTAATTAAGGTTCTGGTGTCTAGACACATTAGGAGGTGCACTGCACCTCTTCCAAAATACTTATAGTCTGTGCCATGTAACAAAATATAATTCTCAGGAAACAGCTTCATCAAGGACATTAAGTGGCAAGACCACAGTTTCAAGAACCACAGACAGGGCCAGTAGCAGCAGCAGTTGCAGCAGGTACAGATGAGGAGTCTGAGGGAGAACCACCAGCTGCAGATGGTGCTGGCAGGTGGAGGCATGTACAGTATGCCTTGCCTCTGGCTAGGAGGCAAAGGATAGCAGACACAGTCAATACCTAGATTAAAGTCTATTATCCAAGCACATACATATAGGGAAACTGATGCCTCCACAGCCTTTACTAATGGCTGTGTTCTGATGGCATCAGACAGGGACAATCCCCAAGGACACAATTACCTGCAGCAATGACAAGGTAAGTATGGAACCTGTAAAGAAAAAACAGTTATCTAACTGATTACTCATCATCATCATCTTCTTTTGGCTGTTCCTGTTAGGGGTCACCACAGCGGATCATCTGTTTCCATTTCTTCCTGTCCTCTGCATCATAGCAGTCTCCCTTACTAGTTCTGCTGTAGTTACCCAGCTATTCGGTAACTCTCCACTGCCTCTCAGTGCCTGTCTTAACTCTTCCCTAAACTCCACTTCACAGTCACCCTTTTTTAACTTCCACCATTTAATCCTTGGCACTGCTTTCACACAAAATTATTTGATAAATAAAATTAATAGTACTGAAGAAGAAATAGTGAGTTCTCCATTATTTAGTCATGTCCAATGAATATCAGTGAATGGTTAACAGACTTGATGCATTTGAGCACAAACTAATTGCTGCAAATAAAATACAATTTATTCATGATCTTAATAATTTTAAATGCAGTAACGTTTTTCAATGGCCCAACACTTCTGACCACATTCCTTTGAGTACTAGTGAAATTAATCATACAAATACTTCTTTACAAGCTGTGCCTATAGTGAGTCTAACTAGAGAGAGAATACAGTAATCATTGTGACTAGATCCAACCAATCAACATGTATAGGCATTTCTGCAGCTGAATTGAATGATTTTTTACCATCACAAGGTACAACTACAGCAACAGCAACATCTGCATCTATCTTAGTATTATTTACAGCACCTGATACTATACAGAACCATTCCATTGGTAATGAATCTGACTCTTCGACAGGTAAAAATTTTTTAGACTCGGAGTGTGGGGGGGGGGGTATTTTGAATTTTCCTATCCAGATCCAACATCCTACATGAGAAAGAAGCATAATGCAAGGGAGAAGGTAATGGAGAGAACCTCACTGAGAGAAGACCACAGCACACCAGCACAGATGGAACTGAAAACCTTCACGAAGGTAGGACCAATAACAAGGAATCAGACTATAATAAAATGAATAGTTGTGGTCACACTGTAATAAATTTGTCCAATCCACATTTACAAATGCTGAATTAAGCATTTTAGATAGAGGCCTGACCTTCATTCCCTCTGTGGATGGCAATTTAAATGAGAGCTTAACAGACTTAAGATTATTCATTCAAAATCTAGATTTAAACTTTATGTTTAAGAGCAATAGCTCTACTACTGATTTTCAGCTAAGAAGAAGTAGTACATTTGTTCCTAATAGTATGCCTACTATCAAAGCATTTTATTCTATGTGTGAAGATGAAACCTATAAATTATTTTTAAAAAGAGTAAGAAAATATTTTATAACTTAAATGCTGATGAAATAAAAGCTTTCCTACAACTATTCAGCAGGAACAATGTCATTATTAAACAGGCAGACAAAGGTGGGAAGGTGGTAATTATGAACCAAGGAAGACTATATAAAATGGATGTATGAACTACTAAGTGATACATATACATATCTTTAAAAAGACAAATAACATTGATGTTAATAAGATTATATATATACAGTTAAATCATTTTATATGATCTATTGATGGATTTAACAATTACTCCTGAGCTTTATAACTTTTTGTATATAGCTAACCATGTGGTGCCCATTATCTATGGTCTTCCAAAAGTTCATAAATGTTTATCTACACCACCCATGAGAACAGTTGTCTCTGGGAATCAGTGGATCACCACTGCTTTGTTTAAATTTTTAGAGAAACAACTACACGGATTAATATTGCATACTAATAGTTATATTAGGGAAAGTAATGACTTTTTGAATAAATTACATCAATGGATTTATAAAGGGGAGACACATAGAAACCTACTATTAATAACTATGGACATAAAACCCTTATTTACTATTATACCAAATTATTTGAGCATTCAGTTTATAAGAGAGTTTTTATATGTACATAGTTTTATTTGTCATCTAAAATAGAAATGCTATGCTCTATGCTTGAGGTAGTACTCTCAAATGATGTGTTTATTTTTAATGATGAGTTTTTCCATCAAATTTTAGGTGTGGCTATGGGTACTCCCATAGCTAAATGCTATGCTAATCTAGTTTTATCTAGATAGGAAGAATCATATTTGACAGACATCATTGACAATGAAATAAAGTTTAAGAATGAAAAATCATGATTTTTATAAATGACCTGTGGATGATGTATTTTTACTTTGGCTAGATTCTAGTGAAACACTTAAGAAAGTCGTTGATTATTTAAATACAACCACTGATTTCTTTAAAGTTTTCACTTAATTATTCAGATAGTAATATTCATTTTTTGGATCGAAGTATTATTTATACTAATGGGAAATTTGATACAACTATATATAAAAAGAATGTACAGGCTGCTAGATATGTACATGCTAGAAGTATGCACCCTACATATATATATATATATATATATATATATATATATATATATATATATATAAATGTAGTCAAAGTGCAGTTTTTAGGGGCGCTAGTATATTGAATACTACTGAAGAACTTTTCCATCAAGAGCTTGATAAGATGACAGCTATTTTTTCTATTAGAGGTTATGATTCTACAACAATTGATGAAGGAATGAAATTTGTGAAATTTGAAAGATATGGTCTAAGTAAACCATATTTATTAGGAAATGAATTAATTAATAATAACAATAACAGAAATAGGGATGTTACTGATTGATCTGTAAGTTATGTTAGGAAAAACAATATACACACACCTCAAATTAAACCAATAATAGAAAAGTATTGGTCCATTTTGGAGTCAGATAGTGAGGTGAAAAAGATTAAGGGTAATAAATCAAGTTTTGTGTATAAGAAAAAAAAAGAATCTTAAACAATTCTTATGTTATAAGGACCTTAGACAAAATATGCAAATATCTATGGTCTGTAATACATCTACCACTCCTTGCTATCACTGCAGCTTTTGTAAATATATAAATTTAGACAAAGAAGTACTTCATCCTATATCTAATCAGAGCTTTAAATTCAATACTTTTGCTATGTGTAGTATAGAGAATGTGATTTATTATCTAAACTGTGTAAAATGTAGTCCATTTTAAATAGGTAAAACCAATCAAAAACTAAAAGATAGGATTGCCTCAAATCTCTCAACGATTTGTAGGAAAGTAGAAACTAATGCTCTGTTTAAACATATAATGCAGCAAGGTGATGACCATACTTTTAAATTTAGAGTCTTACAGAGAACATACTTGACTAAAAGATGTGGAGGTTTCAATAATAAAACAAAAGTAATGGGATATAAATGGATACATTTTTTAGAGTAGACCATCCTCTTGGTTTAAATGCTGAAAATAGTTTGAAACCTTTATTAAAAGAGAGAAGTGATTTTGTGAGCTGAAATGTTGCTATCTTATGTTTTCTTCCATCCCTTCCCTTCCCTCACCCCTTTCCTTTCTCTCCTTTTCTTTTTGATTTTTCCCTTTTTATTCTTGTTTTTAAAATATTTATTGCATATGCATTTTGCATTCATGTTTTAAATTGATATTTATCTAGTTGATTGTTATTCTTGGTTGTGTTGATTTTATGAGTGTATGTCACATGACTTTTTAGGTGAATTCAAAGGCTGGGTTTTATATAAAAGCTGATGTCATTAATTACTAAATTATTTCAGACTAAAGAAGAGCCTTTTGTGCTCGAAATCTTTGTGGTTTAAAAAAGGAAGTGCTTTTTGACATTTGGATCCCTTGGTTTTGCATTATGTAAGAAATAGCAGAATACCTTGACAACATAGCAGTGTAAAAATAAGATAATTCTCCAAGCGTTGTGTTTATTTGGCAGTATTGAGCTCCATGAATCCCAAAAGTTTCCCCAGTAGAATACAAAGACATTAGCTACACAATTACCTTTATATAATTTAGAGTGAGCCCTGGTGAGCACCGATGTGAGTATGCAAATGAGGTGTTAAATCATTAGCATTCCTAAATACCACAATCTGCACTACATGTTGGGAATGCAAACATGGTGTAAGGAGCTACATGATTACATGTACACACAACAGCAATGCAAGGATGAGCATTAAGAAGTGTTCCTGCAAATGGCTTCCATGGCTTGTGGATATCTGTGATTACTCTGACAGCAGGAAAAATCAGGATTTTACAATCTCCCCTCTCTGATGTACACCTACCAAGTTTGAAAGTTTGAATGTACACTGAGTGATTTAGGGCAGCAGCATTCAAATGCTGGTTTTAATCACTTTAGTTACTGCCCCTTAGTAAGAAATGTTGCTCATATTTAAGGGAATATTTTAAGTATTGGTATAAATAAAATACGTAATAAAACAGAGATAGACTTGATATGATGAGCATAGAGATAAGGGAATAAGGCACCATAAAGAAAGAGTGGAATACAATGTTTGCAGTTGTTGCTTAACATTGTGTGAATACATGGGTATCCTAACTGTTGACAATATCACAATTATCCAGACATTTACTGTCAAATGAGAAAGGGCAACTTTTATAACTTGTTCCTGTTGCACTTTCAATGTGACTTGATACAATGTCACATTATCAGTGTTTCTAAACACTTTTTTTATCCTTGCTCATATCTTTGTCTGTGGCAAATATTGGAAGTACTCTTAAATGATTGTTCTTACTACCCTTGTATGAGTGCTCAAATCCACACAGGTTCCTGTTGCAAAATAACAAAGTTGATTAAACATCTAAAATGTACATTTAAATTATTTGATCACCATTTTTATCTTTTATCATTTACATGCCATTTGGCATTGCACTCTGATGACTGGCAACTGTCAATATTAGTGACCAACATTTTACTGCCCAAGGTAAAAACTTCCAATTTTTATTTGGACTGTCATCAATACCACAATGAAGACTGGCATTGTTTTGTTTTCCTTAGCAGTCTTGACAGTAATGAGTGAAGAAATTCATTTTGTCACACTCTTATCTCTGTGGCATAATGTGTAAATATATTAAGCTTAGAAAAAAAACAGTACAAGTAATGCAGAGTTCAAAACCTGTTCACAGATCATTTTACAGAGGAAGGTCATACTAAATTTTGACACTTATTTTGGTGCATGAAGTGCTGATGTGAGAAACTCAAGTAAGATCAGTAGTGACTAAAATTAACAGACAGATAAGTTCTGTGTGAACAATGAATGCATTTATTTTGTTCCCTGTGCTCTTCTCCATCCTCATGACATTAAAGTCCTGATATTGTGAGACATAAATGAAAATACTAATGTGGGAAGGAGATATGAGAAGGTTGAATGTATCAGTGTAATGCAGTAATAGCTGTGCTCATTGCTAGATATACACTTTAATTCATTTCATGTTTCATCAAGTTGTTATTCCCAAAATATTGGCATGCTTCTGATAAATCTTGCCTTCTACATTTGTGTGCTGCTTGGCAGAGTGAAATTATTTTTTATGGCTTAAGAAAAAAAACTTAAAATTTAGTTTTAGGTTGCTTTGTATAGTGCAAACCATCCCCGTGGCATCATGCAGCCATCTGCAGTCTGGATAGTACTCAGTGAAAAAATACAGCTGTCAGGTAACTTTCTCTGTGGTACAAGATGTAAGTGCAGTGAGCTTAGAGAAAAGGGATAGATGAAGTATGGTTCAAAGCCATTTAAGTGATAATTTTACAGAGGGTGGGCTGAATATATATTTAATCACATTTTATGATACCATTGTGTTGTTTAAAAAGTACCTGATATCATGATTGCTAATAACATGTGAGTTTTTTAAGTCCACTTTCACATTATTTGTCATTAACTACAAATCTGATAGTGTTCCACAAAGTACATTTCTGATGTGTCAGTGATACATGAGAAGTATGAATGTGTCACTTGAATGTACTTCTTGCTCTGGTCATTGCTACATATACCATTGATTGCATTAATTTACTTCAGCTTTTTTCTCTACCATACATATTTTTTCCTAATGCCTTTTCTATTTGCTCTCTGTTCAGTAGCAGACAAACATGGTGCACTGCTTAAGGGAAAAAGTGAAAAAAATAGTTTAGGGTGCCTTATATAGAGCAAATATACCTGGTGCCATTGTGCAGCCCTCTGCAACATGCATCTAACAGATGTCCAGTTCTGTGCACAAGGTATAACTGAAGTGAAGTGAGAGAAATAAGGCACATGAAACATTGTTAGAATCCTTGTTAGAGATCACGTTGCAATTATTCACAATATGTATTTTTTTTTCATTTTCATTTGCATTTGCTCTCCACTTGGCAGCATGCAAACACAGTTCCCTACCTAAGGAACAAGTGAGAAAAATACTTTAGGCTGCCTTATGTAGCACAAACACTCCTGGCAATGGTGCACTTTCCTCATCACTCTGCACAGTACTAAGAGGAGAAAATCCACTTGTTATATACTTGTCTCTGTGGCACAAGGTGTAACTGCAGTGAGGTCAAGATAAAAAACACAGCTGATTAAGAGTCAAACTCCTGTTGAAATGTCCAAAAACTGTTTTTTTGGACATTTCAACAGGAGTTTGACTCTTTGTTGCTGTTGGTTGTCATGCTGGATGGTGTTGTGTATATAATTTTACTTTTTTGTTGCTCCAGCGTCTCATTTACACAAGCAGCCATTTGGATTTTGTGGGTTTATACAGCTGATTAAGAGTTTGAATCCATAACCTCAGACATAATGTGTGTCCAATTTCTTAAAAATAACGATGATATTTAATTTAAAATTCAGTTGCATCTATATGACTGGCACAATGCTTTTATTATAATCACCATGACTCAGCACATATCCTACATATAGGTTTAGCACAGGTATGTCTTGTGAAGTCTGTATGTAACATATCCCAACCTGTATTACTCAACTCATACAACTGCCTCCATCTAAAATCTGTTTGCAAACATAAATACTGATTTTACATGAGAATGCATTCCCAGGACTAATTCATATTGCACATATACAGGTGTTTCTGATGTGCATCTCCATTCATTCTAAAATTATATCTTTTAATTTCCAAGCTTAAAATGTAGTTCTCTTATGGCAATGTAAATTAATAAGTTAGCTTCCATTTTTTTCATATTTTTCCCATGGGTCCGATTCCCAGCTGGTACAAGAATGTTTTACCAGTGTGTAAGCCCCAGTGTCATAAAATGTCCAATTCATCCTTTATCTCCTTCCAGACTGCAATGATTAAAAGCTATGCCATTAAGCATTCCATTGTGGAACATTGGAACTTCTGTTAATAGGTTGAGCATCACACATGGCTAAGCTCAGTGCCATGTTTCACACCTTTAATTTTATGTGATGGAAGTAGTGCCCAATGTGTCTCTCAAGGAATTCATCTGATTTCAGTTGTGCAACTACAGTTGACAATGCTGTGCATCTTTACACACAACCAGTTCAGACATATTTTGTTAGCTTGACTTTTACAGCCATGGCTGTTGAGGGAGTGAATGGTACTAAATTTGGAGCATAAAGGTGTGAATTTGAGGCATCCAAGATAACTGTGGCACTCCTCTTGAAGTGCTATATCTGCTGATTGCTGCAGGAGGATTATACTGGGTTTCATTATAAGGCTGAGGCTTGAAATAGCTTAGCAAAGGTTGTCCTCAATGCAATTGGCATTCCACGCACTGGAGAACAATATCATCACTGCTATAGTAACTTTAAGAAGTGCAAGAAGGACTTCCATGGCCAATGGGAGGCTAAAGATCTGACTGTGAACACCACTTAGTTGTGTAACTATGCTGATCCATTACCTGTCTGTGACATGGCATTAATGATCTAGCCAGCCAACACATGTACTCTTTATGCTTTCACATATATTTCTTGTCTTTTTGTACTGTAAACCTGCAGAGATAATAGCTGCAAACCATGAGGTACATCAGGAGACATTAACTCACCTCAGAGAGGCACAGGGTAAGTATGACTCAGGTTCAAATTCAGGACAGATTTGTTTTCATTCTCTCAATCAGCAAGATCATGAGAAGGCATACCTTAAATTTCATCTCGGGCATAAATGCCTTCCCCAGTAACTCTTGCTGCTTGAATTAGGCAGTAAGAACAGCAGGTTAACTGTGTGTGGGTTCAATAATCAGAAGCAACAATTACTTTTTATTACTAGGTAAGTATTTATAAATATTAACAGTAATAATATGTAAGGAAGAATCCAGTTAGGATGATTACAATTATTACATTTGAATACATATTTCCTATCCATCACAGGGAAATAAAGGCTGCTATTTGCTATAACAGAGCAGTGAGATTTGTATATTTTATGACACATAAACACCTTTCCATCATATATGGATGTGGCAAAGGTGTACAATAAATTATCATAATGTATTGCCAAACAAAGTTTATTGAAAAAAATACAGTACTGTAACATACATTGTACAGTGGATATAAAAAGTGTACACACCCCTGTTAAAATACCAGGTTTTTGTAATATAAAAAATTAGACCACAATAAGTAATTTCAAAACTTTTCCCACCTTTAATGTGACCTGTAACCTGTACAATTCAATTGAAAAACAAATCAATCTGTTAGGGGAAAATATAAAAAATAAAACATGTACAATAAGCTGGTTGCATAAGTTTGCACACCCTTAAACTAATATGTTTAGTAATACCAGTACTCTGCATTTGCCTGGAGTTTGGCATAGCCAATAATGCTGAGTGATGGTGAACACTGTTTCACTTCTTATTGCAAAACTGTTGATTTCAATTTAATCTGCAGTGGTCCAGTCACTTTCACACAAATGTGCTTAAATCTGCTGAGCTGTGGGAATACAGAGTAAAGGGAGACAAAAGGCAGTAGTATGATATAGTTAACATAACTACTCTTAGGCTGCTGGGTGTAATAAAGTGTGAGTTTTTATGTGGTGTGTTGAGATAATCACCCTGTTTATAGACTGATATTTTTGCATAGTGCATAGGTTCAATTACAACTGTAGGTCAATTTATTAATTCAAGACATTTCATATTCCTATCATATATTTAACTGCAAACATCTGTATTTCTTTCCATATACATTTCACTAACATACCATTTGAATAGTGCAGCAAGACATCATCTGGAAACACATTTCAGCCCCAAAAGGGAGATTATCCTCATGCCTTTTTTTTTTGCACTCTCCTACCCATTATTTGTCCCTGTAGCAAGCACTTTATTATATAGAGCATGACCAATTAATGATGGTTTAATAAGTAAGATTAACGCTTATCAAGTACAGCCAAGGATAACCATAAGACCTTTTACATCTATGTCCATAAACTAAAGGGTAGGACCTAAGCATTTGCAGAACTAGTGGCCAATGGTATTCCACACACTGACCCCACAAAGAGCAGACTTGTTAATGGATAGGTTTCGTGAAAATTTCACTTCCTTACCCCCTCCTAACTTACAACAAACCTTCCCTCAAACTCCCCCATCCCCACCCTACATATCTGAATAGCAGGTCATCAAAGCCTTGTCCAAGGCAAAAAACACAGGCTCTATGGGACCAAACAACATCCCAGGCTGTCTTCTAAACAGGCTAAAACATAAACTAGCATCACAACTAAGTACCCTTTTCAATCATAGCCTAACCACAAGCTTTGTTCCTGCGGAATGGAGAACAGCAACAGTTACTCCTCTCCCCAAAGGCGACCTAGCAACAGACCCAGGGAATTAGAGACCCATAAGCCTGACCAGCTTCAGCTGTAAGACCATGGAATGTATCACTATGGAGCTCATAAATAAAGACATAGGTGATCTCCAAATCCTGGATCCCACCCAGTTTGGCTTCATGAAAGGCAGATACTGCTGTTAAATCTAGTGGATTTCTTTGAAAATGTGACCAAGGCAGCCATTGATGAGGACAAATCTGTGCACACAGCATACCTCGACCTGGCAAAGGATTTCAACACAATGCCACATTCAGGCATTACCGATAAGCTTAGCAAACTGAATGTGAACCCTTTCATTGTAAGATGAGTTACCAACTGGCTCACAAACCAGACACACACTATCAAAGTGGATGACTCCACATCAGCCAGCAGACCTGTTACCAGTGGGGTGCCACAGGGGTCAGTGCTGGGCTCCCTACTGTTTGGTATATACTTCTCAGAACTTCAGGTCAAAACTAAGGGGTTGTGGCTGACCAAGTTTGCAGACAACTACAAACTAGGTAAAATCACTGAATGCCAAAATTATGTCAGTATACTCCAGTAGGGTGTCACACAGACCAGCAATTGGTGTATTAGCCACGGTCTCAAACTGAATGCAAAGAAATGCATCATCATTCCCTTTATCATAAACAATGTCCCCTCACACTATCAAATCAACATTAATACCCTGAGTACCCATTAAGTGGTAAGGGACCTGGGATCACAAGTTGACTGTGAACTTAACTTTGACCACCATGTGTCCACTGTAGTAAGGAAAACTTTCTACGTAGCACACTTGATTAGTAAAGGCATTGCCTTGCGAGGAAAAGAAGTTACAATCCCCTATACTCGCTACTTATCCGGCCCATAATTGAGTATAACGCCCTGTTTGGCATGTACCATACTAAGCACCTGAAGCAGGTTTCTAACAAAGAAGATTAAGGGGTTTTAGCATGTGCCTTACACAGACTGACTAAAGTCCCTGTCACTATACTCCATATCGTATAGACTTCTTAGGGGAGACTTATGCCTGGCCTACAGAGCAATCTATGACCCAAACCTAATGAACTTGCTGCATATCCATAAATCAATCGGGACTAGGGCTACCCATTCCAGGGACCTAAATATGGCCTGCAACTTAAAAAGGGCATGATGGAAGGACAGATTTATCTCCCAGTAACTGCCAAGTCCATGGAACAGGCTATCAATTCATGTGAAACAGAGCACTTCTATGACACTGTTTAAGATGAATTTGGATGAGTGGGTGAGGCACTGTAAATTCTTACCAGGGATAGAGTCTACAACCTTCCTGTTCATGGGCAGTCATCACTAAATGCAATCTTGGGTATTAACTAGCATTTCTATGGTATTACATTGGAATCAAATGGCTAGGCTTAAAATAACCTCCTGGTTGATAGCCTAGTAATCTGCTATGATCCTATGATCCTATGAACACACCATACAGATGTTCCTACATGTGCCACAAAACATACTTTTTTATTCTTCTCTGCATCTGTCTCTATTTCTTTCTGTTCACCCCTTCTGCTTCTATAAGTTGTCACTGTGCTTCAACTGTGTTATTTAAATGTTGTGAAGTAGTAATTCCTTTGTTGTGTGATGAGCTAATGCTCACCTGTGCAGGCAGATTTTGACCAATTTCAAAGGTTCTAATTTAGCCATTAGCTAAGTGTAACTGACCATTTTTGGTACATTATTTTACTAGAAGAGCTCACCCAAACTCTGCAACAACTTGCTGGGAGAGAGAGATTAGTTTGTTTTTGCTTTCTTGCATTTTGTCCTGTTTCATTGCCTTCTTCTGTTACGTATATTGTGATTTTTTTTTTTGCACTGTGTTTTGCTTGTATTCTGCTTTTAATGGCATATTTAAACCTGGAAAGAGAGCATAGCTGTGTCTCTTGTGATTCACACAGAAATTAAAACAGGGCAATTAAAGTTAATTATCTGTGAAATGAGGGTGGAGCTAGGAACTAAATCTTCTATTTAAGGGGTAAATAAATGTTTCAAGGCGTTTCTGAAAAAGCTCACCCAGAACAACTTGCATCGAGGGAAAGGTTAGTTTATTTTTGCTTTCTTGTATTTTGTATTGTTTCAATGCCTACTTCTATATTGTATATTGTGATTTATTTTCTTTACCCTGTGTTTTACTTGTATTCTGGTTTTAATTACATATTTAAAGTAGGAAGGAGACCACAGCTGTGTCTTGTGAGTCATACGGAAATTAGAAGAGGTCAATTAAGGTTAATTGCCTGTAAACCAAGAATGGAACTAGGAACTAAACCTTCTATATAAGGGGTAAAATAAAACATTTCAAGTCTTTACTGGAAAAGCTTACCCAGACTCTGCCACAACTTGCTGTGAGGGAAAGATTAGTTTGTTTTTGCTTTCTTGTATTTGGTATCGCTTCATTGCCTTCTCCTATTTTGTATATTGTGGCTTATTTTCTTTACATCAGGTTTTACTTGTATTCTGCTTTTAATTGCATATTTAGATTTGTAGGTGTATAGGTGTTTACTAGGTTAATGGCCACAAGGGAAATTTTTAAGCCTAGCTATGCATCCCAAATCTCTGACAAGTTCTATTATCCTTTATAAGTGTAAGCAGAGGCTAGGGAGGTGAAACATTTGCAGGCAGGATCCTGGGAGATGAACCATTTATAGGCTGTGTCCATTAGAGACACAGGTGCCAAACCAGGGATGAATTTCCTGTTCCCCATCCAACTGTCCAAATTACACTTGAATTGGTTAACGGAGTAACTCTGCTTCACATGAATGTGGAGCTTGTTCCAGAGAAAGGGTAGTCTCTGGGATAAATACTTGTCTCTCCAGTATGTGCTATTTATATCACAGGCAAGGTTTAAGTCTTTAAAAAAGGTAATTCTGGTGCTGTTTGCTTTGTGGATGTGCAGGAGTTCCATCAGAGTGGGGTTTGACAATGCCTTGTATGCCAGGCATAGATCTCCCCTCAACAGCATGTAGGAGACAGAATACAGGCATAGGACTTTGAGATGGTCAGCAGAGGACATGTTGTTTACACCCTGTATTCTTTCAGTGAGGAACCTCTGTGGATGTTCCAATTGTTGCATATGCCTGGTTGGTACATAGGCAGTAAGAACATAGCTACTTTAATAAATGATGAGTGTTTTATTGGGGTTACCACTTCTTCAGACCATACAAGAATGAACAAAACTGAGTTTAAGTAATACAAACAATCAAATATAATTAAAAGTAATTAAAACTTCAATTGAACCATCTCACACCTGCCTCTCTTTGAGGACAGGTTTTAAAGGGACAGTAACATTTAGGTCTGGTTACTTATATGCCTGCAAGGCTAAAATCCACTTTAATTCAGTCTTTTCCATTCTGTTATTCACATCCCTACCTCTTATATCAGTCTCAACTAAATGTAAAACTCTGAAACAAAATCTGTAGTGTCCTTTACTTAGATAGTTACAGGGTAATGCATTGTTTTTTAACTTCTTACGAATATCTCCAGCATGTTCCAAAATCTGTTTCTTGAGTTGTCTAGTGGTTTTACCCACATAAAAACAAGAGCAACTACAAAAAGTAGCTAAAGAAGTGCTCCTATAGTCAGTGTTGAAATGAGGTAAGAATTCATGTCCTGTTACAGGATGTATAAAGTGCTTAATCTCACTTATAAACTCACAGGCTTTACAGTTACGGTATGGGTACGTGCCCGTTTTCGCATAAGAAAATGTATTCATGGATAACTGGCCAGAAGATCCATAACACAAAAGTCTCTTCAAAGAGAGATTGTTTCTAAAAATGAAACTAGGCCTGTCACTGCTGACTATGTCTGTAACCTTGTCATCTGTTAGAAAAATAGGCCAATTTTTCTTTATAATATCAAAGAATTGCTGAATATTGCTAGAGTAAGTAAACAAAACCCTTGTGGTACATTGTATTAAATCCCTATCACTAGGTATATCTACTTTCCTTATCAGTTATGAGTTGCTTATCAGGGGCCATGGTCTACCACATTTAGCACGCACTCAAGTCATTGGGCCACAAGTATCAGTATGACTCAGTCATAGTCGATTTAGGTGTACATGACCTGAGATGTACCTCTCTAAACTATATGAAGAGAGACATCATGGAGCTTTCAGAATATGTGTCCCAGGCTGGTATGAGCCTAGCACTGAGCAACATTTTACCTTCTCCAAAGATGATGCTACAATGCGAACCAAAGATGAATGACTTTGATAATTGGTTTAGTTTTTGGTGTCATTCTAATGGGGTGCAATATTCGTCAGCATGGAAGAAGATGGTCAACAGACCACACTGTTTTGCTAGGGATGGTCTGCCCCTCTCTTCTCTAGGCTTTCAAATATTGGATAAAACATTGTCCTTCCTCATAGTGCCTTTTTTAGGCAATGCCATACTGAAAGTACTTCTGACATAGCATATCAAAATCAAGAAAATCTGATGGTGTTACTGCTCAATGCTAGGAGTCTAAATAAAAAAAAACTCCATTCCCTAGAAGCTATCACCACCCTAGAGAATGCTGACATCTGTGCAGTGAATGAGATATGGTTTAAAGCTGTGGAGTGCACACTGACAGTGCAACATTATAATGCCTTCCATGTCTTTAAATCAGCTACTACACAGACTAAAGGTGGAGGTGTTTCATTTTACATCAAAAATAAATATACCTCATGGCTGGTCAAACAGGACAATGCACTTGAGCTTTTCCACGTTCAAAACACCATAGACAAAATCCAATACTACTTCTTTGCAAGCTATAGACCTCCCTCTATGACCCAGGAAACCCATACCACGTATTTAAACTTATTGGAAACACTCACCAACCAACACAATACTAAATTCATAGGTGACTTTAATTATCCCACAATTAACTGGGAATCATATACGACATAAAATATACATGCAGAGAGATTTCTGGATTTTGTAAACACAAACTCCCTGGACCAAATTGTCAATACACCAACCAGGGGTGCAAACATACTGGACCTGGTCCTCACTAATTTGGGAGAGTGCTGCACACCCCCTAATGTAATGTCTTCTCTGGTAAGGTCAGAAAACAAAATAGTCTCCTTTGAAGTAATAATAAAAACTAGAACCCCAGCTAATCCTGGTATATTCAGGAACTACTCTAAGGCTAACGTCCTATTATTAAGTGATAGCCTAGCAAAATTTCAAGGCCCCATAAATCATGAGAACACTGCTGCCTATGCAGAAGTGCTCACAGAAACCCTATATAAGTATGTTAATAGCTGCATAAATGCAGCTGTACCTACCAGGGTGAAGTACAGAACTAACTCAAAAAACAAGCCACCCTGATGGAATCATAACATCAACAGGCTGTATGACTTGAAGAAAATTGTGGCAAAAATTAGGATGTGCAGCACCCAGCAGGATAAAAACACTCTCATAAAACTAAACAAACAACTCAGAAGATGAATAAAGTCTACCAAAGCCAAATTTGAGGCAAATATGGCCTCCCGGGCCAAGAACAACCACCCAGCATTCTTAAGCTATGTCTTCAACCTCAAAGGCAATACAGAATTGTGTGCAGAGCTCATTGTAAATGGAACAACTTATAATGAGCCAGAAGATATAGCAATCCTACTAGCTGACAAATTCCCCTCAACCTTCCTTCAGGAAATGCCATCAAATATAACCCTCCCTGCTATCACTAGGGAACAGGTCCTTAATGCTCTGTCTAAGGCCAATAACACTGCATCAATGGGCCCAGACAGTATCCCAGGATGATTTATAAATAGCATGAAACATGACCTATCAGGTTACCTAGAATTGCTATTTAACTATAACTTCCAAACAGGCTTCACACCTCATGAATGTAAAACAGCAACAGTCATCCCTCTGCACAAAGGTGGGCCATCTACAGACCCTGGAAACTATGCACCCATAAGTCTCACTAGTCTCATATATAAAGCCATGGAAAGAATTATCATGGAAATGATCAATAATGACATCGGAAAACTCCAGTATTGGACCCAGCTCAGTTTGGTTTCATCAAGGACAGGTCATGCCTTCTCGAACTGGTGGACTTCTTTGAGAAGGTCACCAAAACAATGGATGAGGGTAAAATGATTCACACTGCCTTGACCTGGCCAAGGCATTTGACACAGTACCCCACTTGGGCTTTGCTGACAAACTTAAGAGGTTAAGTAGAAAGTCTTATGTCACCTGGTGGATAGCCAGCTGGCTCACAGACAGGACCCAGGAAGTCAGAATTGGGGAGTCCACCTCTACAAAGAGACCAAGCCCAAGCTGAGTCCCTCAGACTGCTTCTTTTTGGCATTTACTTTTCTGAAGTAATGGCCAATGTCAATGGCTTCTGGTTGACTAAATTTGCAGGTAATTGCAAATTAGGAGCTGTCATTGAATCTCCCACTGTCACAAATGTTCTCCAGGAAGGGCTGACACAGACAAATAACTGGTGTCAAACCATGGACTAAAACTAAATGCCAAGAAATAGTACCCTTCGGGAAGTCATTCACCCATGGTAACTATCATATTGACAACACAACCCTAAGACTTGACCCAGTAGTCAAGGACTTGGGGACACGCATAGAAAGTAATCTAGCCTTTGACCACCATGTGTCTACAGTAGTGAGTAAATCATTCTATGCTGTGAACTTATAAACAAAGTTATGGTATCAAAGTCCAAGAAATTCATTGTTCCACTGTATTCAGCATTCATCAGACCTGTCATTGAGTACATTGCCTCTTTTAGTATGTGCCTAATCAGGCATATCCAATGAATGGAACATCCACAGAGGTTCCCCACTAAAAGAATACAGGGTGCAAGTAATAGGTCCTGTGCAGAGCCTCAAGGCTCTATCTCTGTATTCTTGCAGACCTTCAAGGGGAGCTCTATGCCTGGCATATAAGCTATTGTCAGGCCTCACTCTGATGGACCTCCTGCATATCCACAGAACAGGCAGCATCAGAATTACACATTTTGAAGACTTAAACCTTGCCTGTGATACAAATAGAGACTGCTGGAGAGACAGGTACGTGTCCTAGAGACTACACCTTCTCTGAAACAGGCTTCCCATCAATGTGGAAAAGAGCTCCTCCCTAATGCAATTCAATTGTTACTTGGACAATTGGATGGTGAGCAGGAAATTCATCCCTGGTTTGGCATCTATGTCTCTAATGGACACAGACAACATGTTAATCATTCATCTTCCAGCCCCCTGCTTGTAAATGTTTCATCTCCCAAGCCTCTGCTTACACTTCTCAAGGATACCAGAACTTGTCAGAGATTTGGGGTGCATGGCTAGGCTGAAAAAGGCCCTTGTGGTTGTTAACCTGATAAACACCTATGAACCTATGAGCCTATATGTACCTGCTGATGGCATATTGTTATGAGTCACCATTATCCTTCTTCTGTCATAAGCTACTTTGTCCCTGCTCCAGTCAATGTATCTTCTCCCTTCTGCATCATTATTCTTCCAACCCTGCATTTGCACAATGTCTGGAGATGGGCAACAAATGCAACTAAGGCTCAATGGAATTAGACAGCTTCTGGCAATAGCTTGTGATTTTATTGCCTAAGGCCACAGTACTCTGTTGTACTTTGCACTGCTGTGCTAAGCTATGCCTATTCAGTTTAATGTACTTTTCAAGAAGCTGAAGTGTTGGATGTACAGATTACAGTGGTCAGTAGGTTAATGAAAATGAATACATACATTCACATTTGCTGAAATCTACTGTAAAATGTTAAGTTTCAGAAGAATGACTTCCTACATGGTATGCTTAGATAATACTCAGGTATAAATGTTTTTCTTGGAATGCTGTAAAGGTACGAATCCAGATGAATGAAAACATGTTCCAGAATGTTTTCTCTCTGACTCCTATGGCTGTAACTGTTGTCGACACCTTTCCTTACATTATTATCCTGCTGCTGTATTATGTGCCTGCTCCCTATTGTGCAGCCTGTCTTGTACTGATCTTTGTACGAAGGTCAGCACAGAGAAACATACTGCTGCTAATTCCCATTCTAAGTTCAACACTTCAAGATATGATTCCTCACATGCCATCAGCAGCACAGTTCAGTTCATCAGTGCTGCACTTAAAGAGTAACAAAAATAGAAAATCACATAATTAATGTTTTGTGTAGAACTTACTTTTGTCAATAGGTGATCTTGATTTAAGAATGGTGTTGACTGAATTAATTCAGTTGTTTAATGTATTTCTGGTCGACATTATTTACACTTACATCTGTGTTACACGTTTGGTTAACCTATTCTCATGTAATCTATCACTGTTGTTCTGCAGTACACTGTCCTATATATGACTTGCATGTTTGTCTTGGCAATGAACACTGTGCACAAATGAGACAACCATCCCAACATGAAGTTGCAGGAAAGTCTATTTGATAAAGTCTATTTGATAATCCACTGGTGTACAACAGTGAATGTCTATGGCATCCCATAATGTGAAACATTAATGCACTGTACATGAAGGACAGTATCTACATTTTAGTACAGAAGTATGTAATTACATGTGACAATCATAGTGATGTCACATTGCCCTGTGCACACATATGCATTTGTTGCACAACCTATGATGCACAGCACCATCGCTTCCAAACAGTGGATTTTCAAAAAGTTTAAATGTCCTGTTTCACATTAATATCAGCCTTCTCCTGTGATGCTTGTGACTAACACAGTGTTTTCAAGATTGTGTAAATTGATAGGATGTCCAATGCTCAGAGTGAGAAACTTGTGTGGGTGTGAGAGTGTGTAATTCTTGGTGATCCACTTCCCATAAGAAAAATACATTTAACTCTTCACAAAGCTACTTTGTCCCACTATTTACTGAAACATCCTCTATGAAACACACCAGTGAGGTCATCCTGACAAAAGTGCACTCTCTCCTCTTAAGATACTGACTTCTCTTGTGGCACTTGTGACTAACAAACTGAAACATGGTCATGAACTACAGATACTATAATCCAAAACAACTGAGAGCTTAGCAACACCAAGAGATGCTAAGTTAAACTTTTTAATAGTTACACACGAGTTAAAAATCACACAATTAAGTGCTTTCATCCAATATAATACAGACTTCATCAGAATCAAAAACCTTTGCAAAATACATAGTTTATATACCCCTCCAAATGTGTCATGTGTTTATCTCCATCCAATAAATAC
Source organism: Protopterus annectens (assembly GCF_019279795.1). Classification (NCBI taxonomy): domain Eukaryota; kingdom Metazoa; phylum Chordata; order Ceratodontiformes; family Protopteridae; genus Protopterus; species Protopterus annectens. The sequence goes on along the minus strand of NC_056726.1, from coordinate 296,463,380 downwards.
AAGATTCTGTTTTACAACTCTCAGTACCTTAAAAAAACTAAATGTCAACAATGCATAAATATTATAGCCAAACTTAAAACTCAAATATACTTCATCATCACATGAAAAAACTCGTCCAATACAGTTACAAAATAATGCAACTTATGTAGCCAATGTAAACATATTTTAGTGGCTACATCATTTGTAATTAACAAAGTGGAGATGAACATATGACGCATTTGGAGGGATATTTAAACTATATATTTTATATAGGTTTTTGATTCTGATGAAGTCTGTATTATATTGGGTGAAAGTGCTTAATCATGTGATTTTTAAGAAGTGTAATTATTAAAACGTTTAACTTAGCATCTCCTTATAGGTTCATAGGTTCATAGGTAGGTACTAGGCTATCGGCCCTAGGGCCCATACAAGCCTAGCCAAAAAATGTACCCTGGCTTTTGCCACCCAAGAAAATTATTTTCCTGTGCCCCTGTCAAGCAGAGCCACAGAAGTGATCCCTGGGGTGAATTTCCCATTTCCATCCAATCATCAAGATTTTTCTTGAAGAGTGCTAATGAGGAGCTCTGTTTGACATAGATAGGTAGTCTGTTCCAGAGTATGGGAAGTCTCTGGGACAGGAATCTATCCCTCCAGCATGTTCTGTTTATTGTGGTGACAAGGTTTAGGTCCCTAGAGCGTGTAGCTCGGAGGGATTGGGATTTCTTTAAGTGGAGCATGTCCAACAGCTCTGGGTTTGACATAGCTTTGTATGTTAGGCAGAGATCGCCCCTGAGTAGACAATATGTGATGGAGTAAAGCTGTAGTTTTTTGAGACGGTCTGCATAGGGCATCTGTTTGAGGCCAGTAATCCTCTTCGTGAGGTATTTCTGTGGTCTTTCCAGTTGTTGTAGATGTCTTGTGAAGTACATACCAAAAGGGGCGTTGTACTCTATAATGGGTCTAATGAGTGATGAGTAGAGGGGAACAATGACCTCTTTTTTCTGGATGAGAATCCTTTTGTGATGAGATGAGCCACATAGAAGGATTTCCTGACCACTGTGGCGATGTGATTATCAAAGGAGAGACTACTGTCCACCTGTTTCCCAAGGTCTCATCACATTTTCGGCATTAAGTAGACTACCAGCTATGTGGTAGCTCATGAGTACAGAGTTTTTACCAAACGGGATGACAATACACTTTTTGGCATTGAGCTTCAGGCCATGGCTTTGACACCAGGTATCTGTCTCAGTGAGGCCCTTTTGTAGTTTGTCCACATCCTTAGGAGTTTCGACTATGGCTCCTAGTTTGCAGTCATCTGCAAACTTTGTTAGCCAAAGACCTTCTGTGTTGGCCTGCACTTAGAGAAGTAGATACCAAACAGGAGAGGACCCAGGACTGAACCCTGTGGTACTCCACTTGTCACTGGTCTGATGTCGGATTTGGAATCTGCTACTTTCACAGTGTGTGCTCTGTCCGTGAGCCAGTTGGCAACCCATCTTGTGACATAGGGATTTATGTTGCTATGCTCTTGGCTGGTTTGGATTACAGCTCTTGTGACTAATACAGTGCTCTCTAGACTCTGTAATGAGATTGGTACTGGGTTTAATGCCCAGTATGGGGAAACTTTATGTACAAGATTGTGTGTGATATTAGTGCTGTATCCATGTCTTCTGGGAAGAATGCATTTAACTCTTTATATAGGTCCCTTATCACACTTTTTACTGACACATTCTCTATGAAGCACACTGATGAGGTCATCCTAAAAATGTGCACTCTCTCTCCTTTAGAGTCAGACTTCTCCTGTGGCACTTGCAACTAATGCAATGCTGCCTATATTGTGTAACCTAGATATTTAGGTGGTTTGATGCTCAACATGTAAAGTTTGTGTGTGTATAATACTTGGTGCTGTATCCATTGCCCCAAGAAGGATACATTTAACTCTTCACACAGCTACTTTATCCCAATTTTTATTAAAACATCAGCTCTGAAACACAATGATGAGGTTATCCTGATAAAAATACAATCTGTCCCCTTAAGAATCAGACTTTTCTTGTGGTACTTGTGATTACTACAGTGCTTGTCACATTGTGTAACTAGATAGATAGGAGATGTCGAAATGAATGCTTCCAATCAGAGTGTCATAGATTGGAAAATATGTATTTCATGTTATTAGAAGGAAAGTGATTAAAAAATGTGTTAATTGAGGAGGACGTTTCCATTTTTCAAATGACAGGTGGTTTATGGGGCAGCAAAAAGAGCACATGATTACAAAATTATATTCTCTGCCTACATCCCTGGTGCAACACACTAATGAGGTTATTCTTTCTAAAGTGAACTGTTGCACTTTAAATGTCAGATATCTTCTGTGGTGCTTGAATTGCTTACACTATTCTATAGAGTGTGTGCATAACATGTAGGAGGTTTGAATATAGCAGTGATTAACTTCTACAAGTGTGTGTGTGACTGTAAATAAATTCATGACTGGTTTATACACATTTGCAGTAGAAACCTTTTTAATAGATGGTTGTCATTTTACCAGACACATCTCCTTGGCAATATACTTCTGATGTTATCTATTCATAGTTGTATGTCTCATTTGTACTTGGTTTCCTCCTGTGGCACTGGCTGCTGACAGTATGCTGTATAGATGGTGTAAATGGATGTGTAGGTGGTTCAAGTCCATCTCTGCTTAAATAGTGTGGCTGTAATTACTGTCATATACAGTTGGAAACCTCACAACCACCTTTATGTACACTTCTATTTATGAAATTGATTTACAGTGGTACACTGCTATATTAGCAAATTCTTGCATCTCCAGGGAAAAATAGCTCTTTGGCCACATAATAATTACATAATTGTTACTACGACTGCTGTATCTCACGGCTGGAATGAGATTTCTCCTGTGTCGCATGACTTGGTATTGTGCTTTGCATATTGTGTAACTACATATATAAGATGTTTGAGGCCAGCTGTGAGTGTGCCTTTCAACCTCATACTGTGTACACTACTCTTCAAATACATATATGATGTGCAACAGTATCTTGTTATTGTGCACTTTGACCACTTTTTGGCATAAACATCCAGTTAATAAGCAGTAGTGATGTTATCCATTTACATTTTCATTATCCCAGTTGTACTTCAACATGTCGTGTGACACTTGCAATTCAGGCACTAATCTTTAGCTTGTGATCTTGGGTGGGTAGTTCATATCCAGCCATTACTGTTTAGGCTACATTGTGTCAGCCAGTCTTATTGCGACTGTGTATGTCACTAACACTGTTGTCAATCACATCTGCTGTATACACATATATATGTTGATTCCTCTTTAAACAAGCTATGATACTTTGTCACATAGCAATGCTTTTATTCAAAGTAATGGTGGCGTGATTACATTTTCATTACAAAACCTTTGTATTAAGCATTGCCTTCTAACACCAGGGAATGAGATGACATTCTGTGTGTTGTTGACTTAGTACAGCAATTACAGGCACACATATCCCTTGCAGCAGTAACATGATGTAATGCCTTCATATACAGACATACCTCACAGTTGTAGTGACCCTTTTACCATGGTTCATTCATCTTGTACAATATCATGATAACACTTTGCCATGGTAAATTCATCCTGTACAATATCATGTGCTTTCTGTTGTCATATGCTCATGTGTTTAACAGCCACATTCATTGCCTGTTAGCATTGTATACTGTAATGCATGAATGACATCCATCACAGTTATGATGTGTTAGAGTGGGAGAGGCCCCCACCATCCCTTTTATCTGAAAGATATTATTTGCAACACATACATCTGATGTATTAAGTTAGCAAAGATGGAATGTCATAGTTGTGTTAAGACTTCCACTGTGGTGCTTGTGGTTTATCCACATGTCTGTAGAGTCACATTGCTTGCTGTTCAGTTCCTGAAAGGGCAACATTATATGAATGCACTGATGTTACATAAACACCATTGTGCCTATTCCTACACATTTTTATGTTGGACAGTGATATATTATCACAGGTTGTGATTGCTTGGCAGTGAAATAGTAATTTGGGGCATGCTGTGCTGTGACTGCTCCTGTGGCATTGGCTTGTATAAAATACTTACACAGATAGACTGTGGTTCAGTTCTGCGACAGTGTATGTAATAGATGATGGAAACAGCTTCCTTGTCAAATAAGCATTGATATTGTACTGTTCACTGTTGTGTGGACAGTAATGTGTAGCTGCTTTTCAGCATTCTGACTAAATCCAATTGTTGACATTGTATTCATAACTCCTTTCTTAATGCACACATTCAGTTCAGTTATTTCTGATAGGTTTTGAGAAGCTAGTGTCACTAGTCCCTCTCTAGTATAGATGATGAACAGGTAGGGTAGTTTGTTTATATGCTTTATTACATAGCAACACATCAGGATGGATAGCAGCATTACAAAAAATAAATGAACTGATTAACAGACAGACTGTACAGACATACATGGTTACATCTCAACAGCTTACTACAAAATGACAGTCAGGCTCTCCTCTGCTCAGTATTTATACACTTGTGCAAACACTTAGAAAGCTTCTTAAAGCCATACATACATATTGATCTACATCCTCCCTCTTAAATAAATTGCCCTCAATTAAATGACATTGGAATAAGACATGCAACCATATAGACATCAGAAGCAAACACAATGTTCATGTCCAAGTTGCAGTGTATCTGTAACATGGTCTGGAACTGAGACCTGATCTAGTAATATAGTAATCAGAACTGGGTTTAGCAACAGGGACCGTCTTTGGTGAACAACTCATTTTAGGAATTTTGGGATTCATCTCAGGAACAGGGATATTTACTGGAACATCCTCTGGAACTGGAATGTGGGATAACTCACTCTGAGATAGAGTCTTTCTGACAGGCTATGTGCTGTGGTAAAGGCTTGGACACTGGCATCAAATTTTTTCGATTCCATCTAAATTCTACCTCTTGTGAGTCCACAATGTACGATCTTTGCTCGGGACAAATACTCTTTACAACTCCAATCCAATCATAACCTTTGCACATTTGAATTCTCTCTCCTTAACATAATGGATTGATGCTTGCTGGACTTGTCATAATAAGACTTCTGGGCTAGGCATTTCTTCAACAGATGGGCTTTCACTGATCTGTTATTCTTAGCACTTGGGACCCATAAACTACTGCTGACTGGTGATGTGGTTCTCGTTTGTCTCAACAGGAGTATCTGGGCAGGTGAACCAAGATGTTTATCACAAGGAATATTTATGAGATTCAAGCAATTCAGGAAAACATCACTATTATCTTGTTTTGACTTCTCTAATAGCTGTTTTGCACTTCGAACTGCATGTTCTGCCAAACCATTTGACTGTGGGTACTCAGGACTACTTGTAACATGAATAAAGTCCCACACTTTAATGAATCTTTTGAATTGCTGGCTAGTAAACTGTATGCCATTGTCAGAAATAACTTTGTGTAGACTACCATGGACTGCAAAATGATGCTTCATCTTAGTAATGGCAGTACTGGATGCTAGAGTAGGAAGTAAGTCAATCTTGAACCATTTAAAATAAGAATCTACTAAAACCATGTAATGTTGATCATTGCATTCAAAAATATCAGTGGCTACTGTCAACCAAGGTGGTTCAGGAATCTAGTTTAGCTAAAGTGGATCCTTCTGCTGATGTGGCTTTGTACTATTACAGAGCAAGATGAAAGTACTGTCTCAATGTCTTGTGACATAGAAGGCCAAAATACTAGTTCTCTTGCCCTTCTTTTGGTAGAATCAGTTCCTGGGTGGCCATGATGTAAGATAGCAATATATTCTTTTTCCAAGGACTTTGGAACAATCACTTTTGGACCTTTCATGACGATACCATTGTCAGACAAAATCTCACCTCTGTAAGGAAAATAAGGTTGCACTTCTTAAAGTAAACTAGATTGCTTTGATGGTCATCCTCGATTGATCAAGTGGTTGAGCTTCTGTAAAACAGGATCTGTGGCTGTATGATTTCTAAGCTCATCAAGACATGTGGAAGAAAGAATTCTCATTTCCATGACTTCAAAATCAAGTTACTCATTCACATACTCTTCAGTGGTATTTCTGGGTGATCTGGATAAAGTATCAGCAACATAAAGAAGTTTGCCTTTTGTGTAAACAAGATTGAAATTAAAGTTCTGCAATCTCAACATCATACATTGTAATCTGGCTGGAGCTGTGTGCATAGGCTTTCTCAAAATAGTGACTAGAGGTTGATGGTCTGTCTCAGTCTGGATAGGTCTTCCATAAATATAATCATGGAACTTCGAACATGCAAACACAATTGCCAAGATTTCTTTCTCTATCTGAGCATACTGCATTTCAGTTTGGGTTAGAGATCTAGATGCATAGACAACAGGTTGAAACTCCTGAAGAATGACTGCACCAAGATGAAATTGTGAAGCATCACAGGAAAGAGTAACTGGTTTGTGAATATCATAGTATCAGAGAGTTGGTGGACTAGCAATTCTCTGTTTTAGGACATCAAGTGTTCTTTGGTGCTGTTCCAAACATGACCAGGATACATCTGTAGATCATGTGTGTGTATGTATCTTTAAGAAGCTATCTGAGGACTTGGACAAGTGTATAAATATGAGCATACGTGAGTCTGACTGACATTTTGTAGTAAGCTGTTGAGATGTAAGCATATATGTTTGTGAGGTCTGTCTGTTAATCAGTTTGTTTGTATTTTGTGATGCTGCTATCCATCCTGATGTGTTTCTATGTAATAAGCATCTAAACAAACTACCCCACCTGTTTGTCTTCTATGTTAGAGAAGGACGAGCAACTTGGTGTCAGAAGTGGCATGTCTAGAAGGACATGGTGACGGAAAAGGCATGGCTAAAATGACTTGTTGCCAGAAAGAGTTCCAGTTTCTCCAGTTTAAGTCCAAGAGGCATCTGGTTGGTACTGGAAAAATTTAATGGAGTGGATCTTCCCTACTGCAGGTATAATTCACAAAACAGGTCAGATGTTAAAACTTATTGAAATAATTTCTTACATGCAAAATATGAAATGAGGCATATAGAATGCTCTAAAAGATATTTAAACAAATCAGTATGCCCGATACTGATAAAAATATTCAAATTACTACAGAAAATGCTTGAAATAAAGTCCAAATTGCATAAAACGAATAAAATAAAAGGAAATGACCACATTTTCACTAAGCACATATTTTTCATATTAATTAAAGATATCCGAGTTATCAGAAGTGTATGAAGTGTCTGCATGTCTGCAGTAAAGTTATTTTGCAAGGTACAACCATTACAAAGCATATTTCACAAAGTAAAGCATTTCAAAGAATTTATTGTGCATTTGAATGTTATTATAGGCACACATAGCAAGCTTGTTCGTACATATTACAAAGGCCATATTTTCAGTGAGTTTGTGCATACTTTGTTGGCATGGCAGACGGATTTCAAAAATCCAGTGCACTTGTGTTTGACAATAATATTACAGAAAACTGGGGAGTTTTTGAGCAAGAGTACAATATTTTTATACAGGCTGCATTTTCTGATAAAGATGATTGTAGAAAGGCATTGATTCTACTTTATTTAGTTGGGTCAGAAGCCATTGAAAGGGAGCATTCATTTGTATGTGCACCTGCTGTCTTTGCAAGAGAGGCAGAAAACCATCATATTGTTGTACTGGCTGAGTCAAGGGAGGATCCTGAGTTCTTTAAATGTAAATTTAGAGAAACGTGTAACCCCCAAACATTACAATAGAAGGGCACTTATTTTATGCAAGGGATCAAAAGCCTGGTGAAAATTTTTTAGCATATATAACAGACTTGAGGAATAAGGCTAAAATGTGCAGATTTGGTGATTTAATGGATGAGTTGATAAAAGACAGACTTGTGTGTAGTATTAAAGATGATGCTGTGAGAAAGATTTTGCTTTGTGACAGTGATTTAACTTTGAATAAAGCCATTGAGATTTGTCAGATATATGAGCTTACAGAAAAGCACACAAATATGCTTACAAATGAAAGATGCATACTTCCAGTAACTTCTAGAGCTCATGTTGATAGTATGCAGCACATGGTTAAAAGAAACAGGCCCAAGCACATGGCTGTAACTGTAGCCCTGTAGCACCCACTAGTAAACCCCAGAGCTTTCCAGCAAGTTCCAGAGTTTGCACAGTCTCAGTGAAGCATGAGCCCCAAACTAGTTTCACTGCCAACTGTCATAACTCTGGTGGAAATCATGAATCTAAAAGGGAAAAATGTTTAGCTTTTGGTCAGCAATGCCACAAATGCAATAAGTGGAATTATTTCAAAAGGTTTTGCAAATCAAAGGGCACAGATTATTTTATTAAAAGGGAACATTCAATGAAATAATTTCATCAGTTAGAAAGCTGCAACCCTACTTTTTATGTTGATGGTGTGTCAGTGCTTCATGAAACAGTCCATGCAGTAGATTTAAGGGCAAAGAATGAAGTACTTTGTACTGTTTTGAGAAATGGAAAACCCATAGAGTTCAAAGCTGACACTGATTCCAAGTGCACTGTTATGTGTACAGAAACATTTGCTAGAGTATGTGCTGGTGTAAGGCTTGATTTGGCAAAGTGTGTAAAGCTTGTTGCTTATGGAGGTGAAGAACTTCAGACTGAAAGCTCAGTAGTGCTTTCATGTTACTCTGCTGGGAGAAGTTATGACTTGTTATTTTATGTGATCAAGAGGCACGTCCAGTCATTATTAGGGCTCAGAGACAGTTTGAAAATGGGACTGCATTTAACAAGGAAGTCCATCATGTTAGCTTGAAAGACCACTACTCTAATTTCACCCAACAGATTTTGTTCTACCTATGCTGATCTTTTCAAAGACAAATTAGGCAAGCTTCCAGTTGTGTACTCCATGAAGTTAGACTTAGATATCAGTCCAGTTATCAGGCCAGCCTGGAACGTTCCAAAGCTATGCAGAATGGAGTCAAAGCTGAGCTAGGTGTAATTTTTCTCTTTGGTTCATCTACTTCAACTGAGTGGGTATTTTCCATGGTGGTAGCGCATAAGAAAAGCTCAGATGACATCAGAATATGTACTGATCCACCAGATTTGAACAAAGCACTAAAAAGACCTCATCACCCAATGTGTACAGTCAAAGAAGTCGCTGCTGTTATGCCAAATGCCACTGTTTTTTTCTGTCTTAGATGCAGAGTTCATTTTGGCAAATTTTGCTTGACAAGAAATCCTCGTTTGCTAACTATGTTCAGTACTCTGTTTGCCAGGTACATATTTTTGAGAATGTCATTTGGTATAAATGCTGCAAGTAAAGTCTTTCAGTGTGCAATAGAGCAAATTTTATTCTGGGTATCCTTGTGCTATTATAGTAGACAACATACTCGTAGGAGGTCACAGTGAAGCTGAGCATGACAGAAACCTCATAAAAGTTCTGGAAAGAGCAAGTCAAGTAAATCTTAAGCTCAGTCCACAGAAATGAAAATTCATGCTATGAGAAGTCAATTATGTTGGGCATTTATTTACCAGTTCAGGCCTATGACCAGACCCTTCCACGCAAACAGCCATTCTCTAGTTGCCAGCTCCAGATAATGTTCAAGCCCTACGACATTTTCTTGGCATGGTTAACTACGTAGGCAAGTTCATTCCAGACTTGAGTTAAATATCATCACCACTTAGAGAGCTTTCTAACTGATGAACTTGTTTCTTTGAATGTTCCCTTCTAATAAAAGTAAATGTCCCTTTTGATGGACATGCTCCACCTAAAGAAAACCATATCCCCTCTCGCCACATGCTCCAGGGATCTAAACCTCACTACAACAATAAATAGGACATGCTGGAGGGATAGATTCTTGTCTCAGAGACTTCCCATGCTCTGAAACAAGATTCCAATCTACATTAGGCAGAGCTCCTCGCTAACTCTCTTCAAGAGAAACTTTGACGAGTGGATGGGAAACAGAAAGTTTACTCCAGGGATCACTTCAATGGCTCTGCTGGACAGAGGCACAGGGAACTAATCTAAGGGGGTGGGGAAAGCCAACACATTCCGGCTAGGCTTATAAATGCCTTCGGGTAGATAGCCTAGTACCTACCTATGATTTACAAATTTTTTTGAAGTGATTCCACTTATTACATCTGTGGCATTGCTGACCAAAAGCTAAACATTTTTTTTTCCTTTTTAGGCTCATGACTTCCACCACAATTATGACAGTTGCCAATAAACCTGGGTGGGGGCCCATTCTTTGAAATATCTTATTTAATCTTATGCTTCACTAAGACTGTGCATGATCTGGAACTTGCTAGAAAGCTACAGAGTTTCCCAGTGACTATTGCAGGGTTTTCAATTGCTGCCATGTGTTTGGCCCTGTTTCTTTTATCCACATACTGTATACTGTCAACATGAGCTTTAGAAGTTACTGGAAGCATGTATCTCTATTTTGTAAGTATATTTTTGTGCATTTCTGTAAGCTCATATATCTGACAAATCTCAATGGCTTTATTCAAATTGAAATCATTGTCTTGAAGCAAACTCTTTCTCACAGCATCATCTTTAACATCACACACAAGTCTGTCTTTTATCAACTAATCCCTTAAATTACCATATCTGCACATTTTAGATTTGCTTCTCAGGTCAGTTAAATATGCTCCAAATATTTCCACAGGCTTTTGATCTCTTGTGTAAAATAAGTACCTTTCCATTGTAACATTCATTTGGGGGTCACACATTTCTCTAAATTTAGGTTTTAAGCACTCAAGATCTTCCCTTGACTTAGCCGTACCACAATATGACAGTTTTCCCCCTCCACTGCAAAGAAAGCAAGTGCATACACAAATGAATGCTCCCTTTCTATGGCTTCTGACCCAGCTAAATTAAGCAGAATAAATGCCTTTGTACAGTCATCTTTATCAGAAAATACAGGCTGTATAAAAATGTCGTACTCTTGCTCAAACACTCTCCAGTTCTCTGCAATATTATTGTCAAACACAAACGAACCTGGTTTTTGAAATCCATCTGCCATGCCAACAAATTATGCCCAAACACACTGAAAAATATGGCCCTTGTAATTATATATGAACAAGCTGCTATATGTGCCTGTAATAACATTCAAATGCACAATAAATTCTTTACAATACTGTGCTTTGTGAAATATGCTTTGAAATGGCTGTATTTCTGAAATAACTGTACTGTAATACTGCACAAACATGTGAACACTTTTTACACTTCAGACAACTCAAATAGCTTTGATTAATGCAAAAAAGTAGCGCTTAGCGAAAAATGCGGTCGTTTCCCTTATTTTATTCATTTTATGTGATTCAGACTTTATTTCAAACAGTTTTCTGTTAATATAACATAGTTTTGAATATTTCTGTTACTTAGAAATTTATTTACAGCATTCTGAATGCCTCATTCTGTATTTTGCGAATAAAAAATTGTTTGAGCGAGTTTTAGTACCTGACATTTGTTTCTGACCTGTTTTGCGAATTATACTTGCACTAGAGATGATTCACTCCTATATATTCCTCCAATCTTAACTGAATTCCTCTCGGTCTCGAAGCTAAGGAATCTGGATCCTATTCTGGCACCATGTTACTCGTCCCTCTCTAGTATAGATGTCAAACAGGTAGGGTAGATTGCTTATATGCTTTATTACATAGCAACACATCAGGATGGATAGCAGAATTACGAAATGTAAACACACTGATTAACAGACAGACTATACAGACATACATTCTTATATCTCAACAGCTAACTACAAAATGGCAGTCAGGCTCACACATGCTCAGTATTTATACACTTGTGTAAGCCCCTAGAAAGCTTCTTAAAGGCATACATACATATTGATCTACACCTATGATAATAGAAAGGGGTTTGAATCTGGTAACATCTGTCAGTGCTTACACAAAGGCAATAGTTATGACATACTCAGAGGGCCACCTTTTTTAGGCCTTGTCCTACAAGGTAAGGCATCCATATCCCTTATGAAAAGAAAGTGCTGTAAGCCCTTCCAGTAGGTTTTCCATGACATGACTGATATGAGTATTTATGTGCCGTCCATAATTGTTATGCATCTCGATTCTGGCATGTGTTTAAATATGACATAATGTGAATGTTTATTATGTCATTCATTGCTCACAGGCATTACCTCTTCCCAAGATAATTATGCTGTGTATTGCATGTTTTCATCTAGACACTTTTTTATTACTGCATTTTTGTCACACTATACAGCTTAATGGCAGATGATGGATTCCATAAATGTTTCTTACTGTATGGCATGCTGCCAGACCATCAGAAACTGTGATTAGTCCTCTGTTACAACGCTTTCTTGTGTGTTGCTGCTGTAGAATTGCTGTTATGTTACTGTTCCCTGTAATTCCATGTGAGCATGCCCAGTATAACAATGTCTGAGATATTTGTAAATCAGCAATGGAAAACCTGAAATCATGACATGTTGTCTAATCTACATTGTCATTTGTCACCGATGTATGTCATGTATTATTAGATCACCATTTAACATTTACATGACAATACAACACTTGCTTCTCTAGTACATGTTTGTAGGTGATAAACCCTTTTCCTATGGGTGCAACTGACATTTCTTTGCAAAAACATGTCTATTTCTGGCGTACCTGACATTATAGCTGTAATATCCATTTGTTCTTGTATATACATGTTGAGGTGGAGAATACAGCAGTGGTATTAGTTTGCATACATACAGTCTCTATACTTACATCTCATATGCAATAACTCCAGTCTGTTCATTCATCCCATAATGTATCTTCTGTCTTTGATAACTGTTATCTCATCTCAGCATTTTACTAACATGTATATCACATTTTCACTCCCCTTTGTTCCCTATTACATTCTCTGTTAGCATGCTCAATTTTATTTATGTGCACAAATTTGGTATAGTCATTGACATTAATTATTATTACATCAGTATTGCAAGGTTTATGTTAGAAATGCTTCTTTGACACTTAAGTACATTTGCCTGCAGTATATGAGTACTCTTTAGCCATTTTCCCTTCTATAGTAATTCATTATGCAGTGTAAAACAATTATTGTTTGGGTACAATTCCCCCATTTCACTTCCCCTCCTTTGGTATTCTTTCACTCTACTTGCCCTTAATATTTCAGAACTACAGCACATACTTGTATCTGAGCTTTGCCTATAAGCAAGCCATTTTCTTTACATTCAGTGCTTGTGCTTGTAAGCACCTTTCCATGGTCACAAACAGTATTGTTGGCTATGAAAAGGTGCTTGCAAAAGTGTAGGTGCAGTGAGCAGCATGCATATTCGATTAGCACTACTGCTGATTGTGCTAACGTACTTATATAGTGTAGGCTTAGTGTAAAGCCTACATGATTGTTAATGAGTCCCAGGGATAGTCTTATGTGAAATGTCTATATATTACTGGAGAAACAAAATAAAACATCATTAACTACATTCCCTTTACATATACTATAATTAAGAAGAATCTGAAAAGGCTACTTTGTTATCTGAAAAGGCACCAAAATAATCATGTTAGTTCAGGTACTCTTAGATGAGGAAAGTGTAATTTTTGTGATTGTTTAAGTATTGATAGAACATTTTTTCATCCTAATATGGGGTGGGAGTTTCATTTTTCTGCTTCAGCTGATTGTAATACTATCAATGTGGTATACCTCACTTTTTGTGAGGTATGCTCTTCATTCTATGTTGGCAAAATAAACCGCAAGTTTAAAGAAAGGGTCAGACACCATCTTTATAGTATACGCAAGGGAAATGTAGTTAATGCTCTAGCAAAGCATGATGACACATTTGGAGTCAACCACATTTTTAGGTTTGTAGCTATAGATGTGGTGGAGACTAACATTAGAATGGGGGATGTAGAAAATGAGACTTGAGTTAAGGGAGTTTAGATGGATAATCTCACTGCAGTCCCATAAGGGCCATGGATTAAATGAACATATCCCTCTATCCCCGGTTTTAAAATCTAGGGGGTTGAGGAAGAAGTAATTTATGCATACTTATATGTTTTTATTTTTTAGATTTCCTTTTTTGTATGTTTTTTAGAAACATGTTTTTTGCTTCATGTTTTGTAGATATCAGGTACCTGTACCTTTAAATATGTGATTTCTTTGATTGGTTAGTTGTCTAACAGACGGTGATGTAATTCTATTTAGATGTGGATGTTGTATGTTCTCACTTTTGGTCTGAAGCTATTTTATATAGTGAAAGCGCTTACCAGTTTTGCTATTAAAAACATTTATTTTTATCTCATTGCCTCCATCACTATTGGCCTGCTATCTTAGATATTTCCAACAGATTCCCACTGGGCCTTGGAGGAATTAGAACTGTGGTACCAGTTTACCTGTCTCACCCTGTTTGTAATTAGCCTACAAAGTCTTGCATTTACCATATAGCCCCAGACTACTATCATTTTGATAGTTTTGGGTGATCATTTTACCAGGGCTACTGGCTTAGCATTGTAAGGCCTACTTTCACCTTTCACTGCCCCAAATCTGAACTACGGCGTGTATACTGGACTGGGATCCTACAGATACCTGGCTTAACCCTCCCAATTGTTTTTACCTACAGTTTGGTTGTGAACTTGAAGTAACCTTTATGCAGTCTATCTACTGCTTATACTATGCCTAGTCGCTCTATTGATGTAAATGATTTGCCTTGCCTAACTGTTAATGTGATTTATTGTGTTTATCACTAAGCTCTTACCTGATAACCGCCCTATTTTTGCACTGTATTATAATGTTGTATTTTTACACTTTTAACGTTATATAATCTTTTCTTCTGCTTTTCCTCTTGCATAGCTATCCCTTGATTCACCCTGAGTTGTTTGTCTTGATTGGAAATCTCAACTACGTATGTCTACCACCATCATGTATAGCTTATAACCTAGTTACACTGCTAAGCTTTTATTGTTTGCCCCAGCTTGCCTGCCAGCAGCTCTCCTTCCACTCCTTATTACCTTCTCCTCTCCTTTACACTGCTACCTAGCCTGCACTCTCTCAGCCATTGTTCTGGTTCTACCTTGAAAGCCCTGTGTATGCTACTGCACTTTTGACTCTTACCCACTATATTCATTTTACCTGGATTCCTTTCTAACTACTTCACCTATTTCTATCCCTGTCCTCCTTTTGAGGTACTCTCCTATCCCTCCTCCCAGGTTACCTTCTTACCCCTGACTTACTAGCTTTTCTCTGATACTTTTCCTTCTTCCTTGGCTTATACTTCTCTAGTCCCTCCCTAGACCTACCATCCAATCCTTTGTCTTTACCACCACACTAATCTCCTCCATACTAGCCCTCCTTACCCTACTCTCTTCTACCACTATTACCTCTCTTTCTATATCTCCACATTCATTTCACCCCTGTCTCTACCTCACATTTCATACCACTGCCATACCTCCTGTTACACTTCTATATACTCCTTCTTTGCATCATACACCCACACTTCCTCTAGACTACCCCTAATCAGTGACTTTTCCTCCTCTAACTTACTTACTCTCTAACATGAGTCTCAATCTATCCACACTGTTTTTACTCTTGATTCTACTCTTAACTACTCTTTACTCAACCTACCTCCTTACCTTTTTCTCGGTATCCACTTCTCCTTCAGCCAACAAACTCACACACACATCACTCTTCGTTCTATACTTCTCTCAATTCTTTCTCCAATACCAGTGCTACCCCAAGCTACCTCCTACCCAAATACCATAGGTACTCCCATCTCTCCTACACTCTACACTCAAACAAAAAATAAGACCTCTAACCCTTCTTAGTATCAAAATCACATCTAAACCTATCAATCCTACCTTACAAGACGGTGACATTCATCCCAACCCTGGCCCCATGCATCCTTCTACACAAGCACCCAAACATGGCACCAATACTACACTCCTCATAGGACACCTTAACATACGAAGTGTAAACAACAAAGTACCCTACCTTCACACCCTCCTAGATATACACTGCTTTGACATTCTCTGTCTCTCTGAAACCTGGCTAAAGCCAGCCACTAAGGATACTGAGATTATACCACAAGGCTATAATATACTCAGGCTTGACCGTAACAAATGAAAGGATGGTGGTGTAGCAATACTGTTTAAGAACCATCTTAATATCTCTACCCTACCAGCCTGTCCAACCCAAGATAGTAAGGTGGAAGCCATCATCTCGAAACTTCAACTTAATGCTAAAAAAGCCCTTTACATCATCTGCATTTACATACCTCCAGGAAATAATATACCAATTGTAGAAGACTTTCTCAAGTGGGTTTCCAACTACTACCCCCAAGAAACTATCATTCTTGGCGACTTAAATATTGACTGGAATGCTATTAATACCGATAATCCCACCTCTCACATTAACCTAAATGGTTTCACCCAAACCATTACATCTACAACAAGAGTTAATAAGTTAAACAGGAAACAGACTATATTAGACTGGATTCTTATAAACAAATTTAATATCACTTATAATGTTGGGACCCTGCCTGATGACCTCAGTGATCACTGTTTAACATACATTGCAAGAGAAGACTGATTATCTTCCCTCCTTAATATAAGAAAAATCGTTCTACTAAACACTTTAAAACCTATTTCAGAACTCAGAACTTGCAACTGGAACCCATTAAAGACTCTTCCACTTAATGAAGCAGTATTATTCTTTAATTCTACTTTCCTTTCTATTCTAGACAAACATGCTCCGAGTGCAATATTAGAATGAAATCTAATACAGCCCTGGCTCTCAAATGAAACTAAAAAACTAATTCTCTCCAAAAATAAGATCTGGAACAAATGGAGGTCCCATAGAATCAGCTCTGATTTTCATCACTTTCGCCAACTTAGAAATCTTACCAAAAAAGCCATCCTCACTGATAAAAGAAAGTTCTACTGCAACCTACAAGAAACTAACCTAAATAAACCCAAACAATTTTGGTCTTCTATCAATAGACTCCTTTCTCCAGGTACTGCTAAAACTCCCTCCCCACTAAATGCCAACCCTGACACCCCTCTTCAAACTGCAAATACTTTTAACTCATTCTTCTCTGATACTATTCAATCTCTCGCGAGACAGTTAAATACTAATAACTTTTATCCTCCTAACAATCACTTAAAATCTACCGGTAGCTTCTCTTTACAACCCATCTCTACCTCTTCCATCTTCAAACTACTTCTCAAACTCAAACCTTGTACTCCCTCTGCTGACAAGCTCCCTTACAAAAAGCAGCCAAAGAAATTGCTTACCCAATTACTTTACTCATAAATAGAACCATCCAAGAAGGAACCATCCCTCATATCTGGAAAATCTCTCATATTATCCCACTACATAAAGGCGGTAACTCTATTGACTATTCCAACTTCAGACCTATTGCTCTTCTCTCTATGGAGAAATGTATACATCAGCAACTGGTACAGTACCTATCTCTTCACAATATTTTAGCTAACTGTCAGCATGGCTTTAGACTTCACCATAGTACTACCACTGCCCTCCTTTCCTTTGCAGATGCCATTAACAGCAATTGCAACAAGAACCTACTCTCTTCTGCCCTATTCATTGACCTCTCTAAAGCTTTTGACATGGTCAACCACTCTTCTCTAATTAGCATTCTCAAATCCTCATTTGATAGCCATGCCATCAAATGGTTTACATCATACCTCAGTAACAGACAACAAGCCGTTCTTTGGGAAAACCATATCTCCTCCTTACTACCCATTGCAATTGGTGTCCCTCAGGGCTCTATCCTTGGTCCTCTCCTCTTCTCCCTCTATATTAATGATCTCCACTCTGTAATTCCTCAAGCTACCTGCATTCAACATGCAGACGACTCTACTATCATTTGTTCAGCATCCACCTCCTCTGATCTAACCACTCTAACTCAAACTACATTCAACACTGTAGAAACATGGTTTACTAGACGGTATCTACTTCTCAATGCCAAAAAAAACAAACTTCTCCTCTTCACCCCCACCACTTAACTTCTCCATCTACTCAAACAACAACACTATCATCTCTCCTGACTCCACAACAAAACTACTAGGAATTACCATTGATAACAATCTCTCTTTTGACCAACACATCAACAACACCATCAAAACTGTTAACAGAAAAATTGGATCATTATACGATAAAACCATTTCTTACCCCATCTACTAGAGCTACTATTGCTCACTCCCATCTTATATCTACTCTCTTCTATGCCTCCTATCTTCCTAACCTAAACAAACTAGCAACTTGCTATAATAACATTGCCGCCACTGGTAACCCTTTAGAACACATCACTGCCTCAATTTGAAGCAGTTAGGCTGGCTGGAACTACAAAACTATCTTAATATTTCACAACTTACAATTGCCCACAAATTACTGTACCAACCTAGTAACACCCTATACTTTCACAACTTCTACTCCATTATAACAATCTCACCTCTTCATTCCTCCTGCAAACTTATGACCAAACCCATAAAGGCCCACAACTTAGCTGGTGACTCTCTTTTCACCAATACTGTAGGCAGAGTATGGAATTTGCTGCCTAAAGATTTAACACTAATCTCATCCCTACCTCTTCAAACAACAAATCAAACTACATTTCCAAAACCACTGGCTCTGTTCTTGTAGTACCAGGCTAACTTCCCTCTCCCTACTCTCTCCTAACCTTTAACCCTTCATTTTGCCTGAAAACTAACTTCTACCCTGCTTCTTTTCCCTGCTGTCCTCTTATGCTCTGACCTACTTCTACTATCTCTCCCACCTCGTCTTGACTGTCTTTTCTCCTCTCTTTCTTACTGACTCTTGCCTTGTGCCATTATTTTCTTTCCTTCATACTCCTTCTACTTCTCTTCCCTTCCGAGCTTTTACTGTAATCTACATGGCTGATGCCTTACTGCATAACCGTATGTATTAGGTAAACTTGCTTTGAAATCGACAGAACATTGTGTATGAGTTTAAACTTTTGAGTTCCTTTAATGTATGCTGATTTTATTAACTAGTTGATTTAAATGTATATTTTTATGTGTAAGTCTTTATTAACAATTTGTCTATCTGTCTTGGTTATGTTATGTGTGGAGCTTTTCTCCCCGGGCCTCTACTGAAAATGGACATATATCCAGCTAGACTAGCCTGGTCAACAAATGTAAAATAAAAAAAATAAAATTATTTTTACATGGTGGTTGTTTTATTTGGTTGTGTTTCTGTGTGTGTGTGTGTGTGTGTGTGTGTGTGTGTGTGTGTGTGTGTGTGTGTGTGTGTGTGTGTGTGTGTGTGTGTGTGTGTATGCTCTTTTATCGCTTACGTTTATGTAATAGTCAAGAGAGACACTCATAGAGAAACTCATCATTATAACCCTCAGTGAGTTGTCCCTTGAATACAAGGACCACCAGTTTTGATAAATGAAGCTAAGAGACAAACACCTAGGAAATCTAGCATTTAGAAGTGGTGTTTTCAAAATAGAAAAGAACAGGTATTGGACTATTTTAGTTGATTATTTCCAAGGTAGTTTGACAATTTTAACCATATATTTGAAGCAAATCTATCCATCAAAGTGCATATATTTAGAATATCAACATGTATACATATAAACCTTCAGCTGTAAGTTTCCTTGATGAAATTTTCAAAAAAGAAAAAGAAAAAAAAAACACTTCCGTCCAGGATTTGATTTTTTGCTGAAAAGGTTAACGTTGACTCACTTGGAATCTCCAGATTCAGTTGACTAAAAGTACCTTTCATGGAAATCTCTTTTTTTGACGGCAGTTACCTCTGGAAGCAGAATTTCTGACCTGTAAGGTTTTAATGTACAAAATCTAATACACAGTATTCCTTGATGAGAGAGTATCGCCAAATATTAACTCTTATCTTATGACAAAGGTAGTGTCTGTAGTTTCCTTTAATAAACTGATTCAGCCATGTGTCCTACCCTTTCAGAATGCTGGAAAATATTTATTATAAATTTTGGATGTTCACAGAAATATTGTATGAGAAAGACAGTCTTTTGAACTACGGGATTACCTTTATGTGTCCTTTGTGAATGGAAAACAAAGGCTTTCTTATTTCTAAGCAACAGCATATTTCTACATAACAGAATATGCTAAATATTGTCAGAGTTGTTTGTCCATTGTGCTGCATTTTGTCATAAGAACAACAAAACATATTAAGGCCCTATTCAGTCTCCCTCTACAAGAGCAGCTGCTGCCTTGTCTGCGATATATTTTAAGAATGTTTTTCTAAAGATGCATTAGATGCGAACGCATGGATTTATGTCTATGCTTGTATTAACCCCTATGAGCTGGAAGCTTACTCTAGAGGTAGGAAAGGTTTTGGAACGCTTGTGTTACACGTGATCCTGTAACTGTCCATCATCCAGTGGTTGCATACCTATTGCTTGGGGTCTACAAAAATATTATGATTTACTGTTAAAGTAACCTTCCCTGAAGTGAAGTTCATTTGGTGAAAGCACTCTCCTAATGCTAGATAATTAAAGAGCAAAAACTATTAGAAAAGTGCCCTTCCTCTATATTGCTTTACTGCACTGTCATGTTTTCCTATGTACATTGAATATGCTGCTATTGTATACTGCTATGATATTAAAGGCAGTTCTTATCATGATAAAGTCACATTATAATTTGTCTTTTGCAATTACATCTTCTTGCAGAGGCTTCTTACCTTAAAGAAGTGATGGAAGCGCATGCATTCATAAGTTATTTGGTAGCCTCTCGACCACACGTTAGGGCAAGAACTAATAATAAAACTAATGCAAGCCTTCACTGTGGAGCAAAGCATTACTGAGAAAAACAGCAGGACCAAGGTAGCTTCACTAGTGAGTAAACCCAGATGCTATCATTTTGTGCTACTGTTGTCTGTTCTTGATCTATTTTTACTGAGTGCCTCACATAACTGCACTTCCCTGGAGTACTTGGTTCTTTGCTTTCTGCAAAATAGCTGGCACAAACTCCACCATGAAAACAATATTACTGTACCAGAACATTCCTTTCTGTATAGAGAAATAAAAAAATGTGCTGAATATTATTCCACTATCATGCGCAGGCAAGCTTTTGCTAGGTCAGTCTTTAAGGAATGCTTCCCTGTTCAGTGAAGTAAAAAGGACCTGTTGCCATGGAAATAGATGCTGCTCAATAGGGACCATGGGGTTTATGATAGCTTTGATAGCTTTTAATGACCACAGATATGGACATCTCTGGGTTTTATTCACTTTATTATAGGGGCAATGGTCATGACTGACTTATTTCACTTTCCAACCTCTAGAGCTCTGGTTCTGCTTTAAGACCAGGTAGACCTGGCACTGAATGAGCTTTATGTAACTTAAGGATGGTGGATCCATCATGGAAAATGAATTCTAATGAGCCAACAATACAGAGGAAAGTTAAATATAAGCACAGAAGTCAGCAGTCCTGCCAAATATAAACACAGAAGCTAACAGTACAGTGGATGAACTGAACTTATAAAACAATGCATGCAGTCAAAGCTGCAGGTGAAATAAGAATAAATTTAATAAGCATTTTTACAGGCTGCAAGCCTCTCTGTACTCTCATGTGGTAGACTATGCACTCACACACCTCTTACCTATATATACAAATGCCATGGTTGCCCAGTGATAAAATGCCTCACACAAATGCATTCTGAGAGTAAAGCCAGCAAGTTTAAAATTGTTCTGGGAGATATAAATTCAACATGCTTGATTTATCCAGTTCATATTTCTGGAATTACCATACATTGAATAGTAGACCTGTTGGGATGGACCAACATTTGGTTTTACCTTACTCTTAGCCTTAGATACTTCTTTGGTAGAAACTTATTCTATATCTGACAACAGTCATGGCAAGTTTTTGGTTGTGTCCCTCTTCTTGCCATTGTCATTTTGTGATGGCACATATAAAGCTTTGAAGGAGTAACATTTAAGGTCAGTTTCCCATGTCCACTCTCTGCTACATAATGCTGATCCTCCTCTGTTAGCAGATATCAGTCTAGTCCCTGTGTTTGTGATTATAAATCTCTGGCATGCTAACTTTATTTGTGGGATACTGTCTTACCTACACATAGCTTTCAATATGTGGTTGTTTTTATCACTGGTACATTTTGTTATATTTTCTTATAGTTAGTAACTGAAGATTTAAATAATGCTGCCTATCTATCCAGTTCCATTTCTAACTTTACCATGCCATGTCTAGAGCAAACTATGTGATTCTGAGGTCCTCTTTAATCAGATTATACACTTCCAAACACATTAAGTATTTTTTTCAGAGTTTCTGTTATATTCCTTTGTCTTTGGGTCACTGTCACTATATAAACTACTTTATGCACTTTAGTTACTTTATATTTGCTGTTCTACACAATGTATTAATCACTTTTCAATGTGTACTTTTCATTCAGTATGGTCATTTTACTGCACTGTATTTTATTTATTCATTCATTCGTTTGTTAATTTTGTAGATCTGTAGATTGGTTCAAAAACATTTATTAGCCATATGCACTAGTGACTAAGAAATGTAAGAACAACATGTAAATATACATCAAAGGGGAAACGCAATGTGTTTAATATGTATAACAGTAGGCAATAAATATTATAGTAATTGTGAAAAGTCATAAATAACAAACACTTACATTAGAATTTAAATCTTAAAGCACACAGCTTACATTCATCATTCTGCTTGATATCCTGTACTTAAACCATAGCCTAACCATATGGACTAAAAACATAACAATAATAAAGTGATGATATAAAATTATACTTCGCCATATGTTTTCTTGTATTCATCGGGTAAATAATGCTTCAGTTTTCCAGGAAAGGTGCATCACCCAGTTAGTGAGGCAGCAAGTTCCAGGCTGTAAGTACATAAAAAGTGAATGTCTGAACTGCTTTCTAATGGAAAAATGGGTGTCAAGTGCAGAGTGCAGAGGATGACCAAGAGCACAGAGTCCTATGTTGACTCAGTTTTATTCACCAGCTCAGGAACTGCAGTATTTTGTAAATATCTGGTTGACTGGAGAGCAAAGGAAAGGCTTTTTTCTTAGGCCAGGGGTGGACCATTCAGCTCTTTCAAAGATGTGTAGTTATCAGAGAGTTGCCTGTAAGCCCCTAGATGCAATTTTGTGGACACTGTAGTAACCCAATAATAATGCCAAGGGGAGACATGGTAACTCAGACTATGTGTTTAAGGTTTGTTAATAGAAAACCCTTGCTAAATGCAGTCTTAGCCTTTGTCACAAGGAGTATGATTATCCTGCAACAGGCTCTAAGCAGTGATTTTCTTTTGTTAACAATTTTTTTATATAACTTTGGCTCTAGATGATTGTCACTGTTGTACTGTTGTACTGATACCCAATCCCATGTGCAAAAAAAAATGGGAAAAAGGAGTTGTGGCTGGATGGATTTCTTTATATATTCTTTAAATGTCAGATATATGTCAAGGACAACCCCAAATATATAAATGAATTAATATCTCAGCTACTCTCGTATTGCAACTGAATGATCCAGTCAGTACAACACTGAGTTACTCACTTCTGGGTCACACACTATTTGAGTCCCTGGTTTAAAGAATTCTTGTATTGCATCTGCCAGTGTAAATGTTAGGAATGTACTGATATCAACAGAAAACTTGTTACTGTACCAGAAGGCCATGTCATCTATTGTTAGTAGCATACTTATATATAGAAAGAGAAAGATACGCTGCTAATAAATATTGTAAAGATCAGACACCATATAACAGAATGTTGGGATATGCCAAGCTTCACAGTCTTAGGTGTGAGAGAGAAAGTCCAGTGTATACCCTAAATTATCTTTCACTAAAGTAGTTTGATAACCACTCTAATAAAAGAATGGGTAAAACCTTATATGAAACTGTTAGATGAATCCTGGATGGACATCACATCAAAGATCATCAAAGATGAGACAGTGACCTGCTTCACACCTATAGCTAGGAATGTGCAATTTGTAAGAGGAAAATGTAGTAATATGGCCTTTCCTAAAATAATGATGTCGCTATAATAATAGCTTGCAATACTCTCTGCAGTATTTCACTTCCTAGGCTATTGTACTGGGGAGGATTTTAAAATATGTGGCCAAAGTATGTCAGGTTGATAGATTGGACTACTCATTGGTAGGGGAATTGTGGGTAATTTTCAACACTAGGCGCATTGCTCTGACGGGAGGGTGGCCTAATGGTTAAGATGTTTGCCTTGCAAGCACAAGGTGTAGGGTTTGAGTCTCACAAGGGATAATTGGCTATGCTTAAAATGGCTCGCAAGAGCAGTTAGCTTAGTACTAACCTATGAAGAGTGAAGGAGAAGCAGAGTGGGAGATTAATCATGAATTAGCTAGATGCTAGTGAATTTATTGCACACACAGAGGACTTAAAGAACTTTCTATAGCTTCTCCTTTAAACTAACCATCTCTGCACCTAACCTCTAACTTACATTGTGTTGAAGTTCAGAAGCATCCCTTGCAGTTGCATCCGTTATCAATCACTGTTCTATTTAGAGTACATTTCCCATATTGCACCCTTCTTTACAATAAAGTCTTTTTCTGAATGCATTCTTATGTCTTGCATTGGTTCAGTCCATTTTCAAAGTAGCAATCTTCTGTTAGTCTCTGACACACACACACACACACACACACACACACACACACACACACACACACACACACACACACACATATGCATACCTCTCAACCTCTTACTGTAAGAAATCTGGACAAAGCCTGACAAAACATTTTAAATTTTGCTCTTATAAACTTAGAAAGTTGCTAGAATAACAGGTTTTGTGTTACTATACAGTTTCTGAAGGATATGAAGTCTGAAGCTCACATGATTGTCATTATTTACTGATTTTAATCCTTTAATCATCCCTGTGATTTGTCAAAAAAACATAATTTTCATGAGGAACAGACCAAAATATGAAGCAAAAATCTGGACATTCTGTGAAAATCTGTACAGTTGAGAGGTATGCACATATGCCTGTGCACAATTCAGAGTTACAAATCCACCTTCCACATGTGTTTTGGAGAAATACATTTTGGTAATCACAGCTTATATCCCAGCAGTAGGACTGGAGGACAGGAGCTGGTAAGACATAATTTATGGCTGTACTGAATATTTGGAAGGCAACATGCACTACATGTTCTGTCAGAGTCACAAACCACTGTATTTTTCTTCTGCCAGCCCACCCCCCTTATTTAGAAAGCTGCATGCTCCTTGGCAGGTTTTCCTGATCTGCAGTGCCCATGCATGATGTGGCTATTCCACTAACACCTAACCTGCTACTTGAATCTGGGTCACCGGGGCTGCCATTGCGACATCCTTGCTCTGCATAACAAATCCACCCTGCTGTATTATGTTGGTATGATGAAAGTTAAAGAAGGCTTTTGTCAAGAAGAAAGCCCTCCAGACCCAGTGTCATAGTCATAATAACCCCACTTTCTAATCTATTTCTTGCTATCTTCTAAACTACTTGTCTGTGCAAAATAATTGGCACTACACTTTTTAAACTTTTTCAGTGCCTGATTTTTATTACTTGAAATGTTATTTAAGATATAAAAGGCATAATATTTAGCAAATACATTATATGCTTCCAGCTTTCATCACTTCTAATGTAATATGGAATGCAGTTTACAGAAACAGAAATAAATGATTTTCTTTTCCCCAAAATGATCATAGCAATAGATGCTTCAGAAACAACTATTTGCTATGCATTTTGTTTTTGTCAAATATTGATTTCTAGTACTTAGCAAGACAATATAAATATGTGACTCTGTTGTCATCATCTTATTAGTGACAAACCCAGAGACTTTTAATGGATGAAAGAATATTCAGATAAGACTTAAGGACTTAATAACTTGCCTCAATCTTTGCATGTTTTGATGAAATTCTCTGTACAAGAAGGGTGTTAAGAGCTTACATCCATGAAGTACTGTTTGTTGTTAGTCTCAAATCTTAGTACTGTTGCATAAGTGAATCAGATTCATAAACGCTAATTACACGCAGTCTAAATATAGCTGATTTCATTTCTAATGCATGATATAAAATGTGATTTAAGATAATTAACAAAACAGCAGTGTATTAGGTAAAATATGATTTTTTACTCCCTAGAGATGTAGACCGAAACTGCATTTTACAATTAGCTTAAGAACTACAAACTCAAGATTTGAGCTCTTGAAATGCAATTGCTACTGACAGAAAGCTTGAATACTGTAATAAGATATAATTACTCCTCTGAAGGTCACAAGGAATGGTAGAATGATAATTGATGTACTTTTTCTAGTCCACACTTTTTTTCTGAAAACTCTAGTGTTAATGTTATAGCCTCCATCAAAGGATTTAGAATACAGGTGTAGGAAGGATGTTTCCTTTATATTCTTATTTCTTTTTTATTTGATATCTTACCTGAACGTTGACAGGTGCTTGCCTACCTTAACTTGAGAAAGGATTGTTAATGATATGAATTTGGAATGAACCAGTGTCATATATGCAAGTACAACATTTATATAGCTTCTGTTTGTATGATACTGAATATAGAAGGAAAATCTAAAACTGCAACTTGTATGTTTTTGTACCCCATTATGGAGTACATTTATAGTACATAATGTAGAACAAAACAACTATCAAGTACCAGGTCCCTTTCCTCTGAAGTCAGAGTGCTAAATGGTTAAGCTGTCTTTTCTGAAATTCCTTTTTAAGTCTCTCTAATGAAAGTGTTGCAGGTATAGAGACACAACAGTCTGACTGTTCTTCTTTGTAGTCGTTCATAGGTACGTACTAGGCAATCAATCTGCAGACCATTACAAACCTGTTCAAAAGTTCTCTTCAGCCTCGGGGAGGGGCACAAAGTACAATAGGAGTGCATTTCAGGTTGCCCATCCAATTAAGGTGGGAAGGGTGCTACTCTACTTGAAACATAGTAGAAGTTTGTTCCAGATGCAAGATATATGTCGTTATATGACTCTATCATGCAAACGTGTCTTATTTATATATTGAAAAAGGTTTAGCTCCTTTAACCAGGTATTCGAGGTGCAGTTTGCTCTGTGTAGTAATAAGAGGTAAAGAGTGTTGAATCTTTTGTAATTCAAAAGGCTACAGATACGGGTCTCCTTGGGAGAGTCCAAAAGAGAATGAGTATAGAGACAAGACTGCCAGTCTGTCCTGATAATTAAGATTTTTTGAGAACACTGATCTTTTCAGTTATGAATCTCTGGGGTCTCTCAAGTTGAGTGGTATGTTTAGACAAAGGGGCGATTTGTAAAGATTACCACTTGGTGTAGAAACCTCAAAGTAACCTTTCTGTATTCACAGATAGCCCATCCACATTGTTTTGGTTGTTTATTCATTCAAAAAGTTACTCAAGGTGTACACATTCTGTATACCTCATGGTAAGCTTTGTGAATCCTCAAAAATCATACCAAAAGGTGCATTATATTTCACTAATGGTCACCCATGAGTGGACCTGTAGGCAGCAGCACACTCTAGATGGTGCCTCCTAGGGGGAGTTGTATAGACTAACCACTTTTGGCATCCACGGTGGTGTACAATATCCTCAAGATAGGAGACCATGGATTAGAGACTGAGCACCATGTCAGGGCTTGATGGTGTAAAATTTGGCTATAGGTGATTCGGTTATGTTGACTAATATCACAAAAGTGGGATGATTATTTGCTGGTAATAAGTGGGTTGAGGACCCGACCTACTCTGACTTATGTCAGGGACCAGAGCCAGATTCAGCAATAGGCAACCTGGGCAGTTGCCTATGGCCCGATATGGCTGAGGTGACCATATGCTTGCTTGGGGGTGGGTTCAATAAAAAATAAAATCTCTTCCGTAAAAGAAAACAATCCCAAAGACGTCAATAAACAGATCATGGCTTTAGGACTTCTGAGAGACTTTTTGCAAGAACACTGGAGGACTTTAGGACCTTGCTGGAGACTCCTGTGAAGAGCAGCAAGCCCATAAACCTTGTAAACTGGAGCAGGATTGAATTTAACAGCAGCGGGAGATTTGATTCAGCAAACCAAGCAGGACCAACTTGATTTAACAGCAGGATCGTGAAACAGCAGTGCGGGAAACGGGTGAGTGCAGCCTGCAGTTTGTTGATTCAGCAGCAGCAAAACAATAGTGTGTGAAATGCCCCAGTCAGATGGGCTCACTAGTTAAGTGACTTTGCTCAGAGTCAAACCCTGAGCCTTGATTATTGGCAAGTAAGTGCCTTAAACTTACACACCAGCTGCCAGGTTTTCTTTAGTGTGTGTTTTTTTTTTAATTCCTGAGAATTACAGTGTGTCAATGTCAGTCATAAAGTTTCAGAATTGTTTTCAGTGTCAGTGGTGCAACTGATAGCATACTTTGGTATAGACAGCTGTGGGTTCTCTTCCCACACCAGGTAGATTGATTGCTGACATTGCAGTGTAGTACAGAGGGGAGTGGTGCAGTCTTGAGTGTGCCCTCTTTTGGATGAGATACCTAATAACTATGAACCTGTTGTCTGTCAGCCATTCCTAACTGCATATCAACAGCACACCATTTACTTTATGTAACATAGGCAACTTATTCTTCAAGGGCAGCAGGCACTGACTTTGTGGATAAAGCACTGAAATGCAAAGGTGCTTGCCAGCAGCATTCTCTTCATTAGTTGATAGATATTTTTAATGTGGAATTATTCAGATTTTGCATATTGACTGTTATTGGTGGATCATAATGACAGCAGTTTGAGTGACCTTTTATGGTTGAAACGTTCTGAAATGGGCAGCCTTGTCATTATCTGTTCATATATGTTTTGTTTCCTCTGCTTACAGGAAAAATGTTCCAACTACAAATCTGAAACACACTCTAAAGTGGTGCTGTATTAAACAAGTAATATAATTTAATAGAATCAGGAAGGTGAATCAAAGAACATATGCATTTATGCATGGACCTAAAAATGTGTCCAGGGGGCCCATGGTTTGAAAACAGCCCAAAGGTATAGGTGTTCATAGGTGTTCATAGACAGGTACTAGACTATTGGCCCAAGGGCCTAAGTAAGCCTAGCTAACAAGGTTCCCTGGCGTATGCCACCCAAGAAAGTTATTTTCCTGTGCCCCTGTCGAGCAGAGCCACAGAAGTGATCCCTGGGGTGTATTTCCTATTTCCCATCCACTCAACAAGAATTTTCTTGAAGAGTGCTATTGAGGAACTTTGCTTGACATAGATGGGTAGCTTGTTCCAGAGTATGGGAAGTCTCTAGGACATGAATCTATCCCTCCAGCATGTCCTGTTTATTGTGGTGACAAGGTTTAGGTCCCTAGAGTGTGTAGCTTGAAGGGATTGGGATTTCTTTAGGTGTAGCATGTCAAACAGCTCTGGGTTTGACATAGCTTTATATGTTAGGCAGAGATCACCTTGAAGTAGATGATATGCGATGGAGTAAAGCTGGAGTTTTTTGAGACGGTCAGTGTAGGGCATTTGTTTGAGGCCAGTAATTCTCTTTGTGAGGTACTTCTTTGGCCTTTCCAGCTGTTGCAGATGTCTTTGAGGTACATTCCAAAAGGGGCATTGTACTCTATAATGGGTCTAATGAGTGTTAAGTAGAGGGGAACAATGACCTCTTTTTTCCTGGATGAGAACCCTTTTGTGATGAGGTGTGCCATGTAGAAGGATTTCCTGACTACTGTGGCAATGTGACTATCAAAAGAAAGACTACTGCCCACCTCGATCCCAAGGTCTCTTATCACACATTCAGCATTAAGTAGACTGCCGCCTATGTGGCAGCTCATGGGTGCAGAGTTTTTACCCAAGGGGATACACTGCACTGAGCATTGAGCATTGGCATTGAGCTTGAGGCCATGGCTCTGACACCAGGCATTTGTCTCAGTAAGGCCATTCTGTAGGATCTCCATATCATTTGGGGACTCGACTATGGATCCTAGTTTGCAGTCATCCGTGAACTTCGTTAGCCAAAGCCCTTCTGTGTTAGCCTGTACTTCAGAAAAGTAGATACCAAACTGGAGAGATCCCAGGACTGAACCCTGTGGTACTCCACTTGTCACTAGTTTGAAGTCAGATTTGGAGTCTGCAACTTTTACAGTGTGGGTTCTGTCAGTGAGCCAGTTGGCAACCCATCTTGTGACGTAGGGATTTATGCCTAGTTTAGTGAGTTTAGCTATAATTCCAGAATGGGGGATAGTGTTGAACACCTTGGCGAGGTCAAGATAGGCTGTGTGAATCACCTTACCCTTGTCTACGGCTTTGGTGACTGCCTCAAAGAAGTCAATCAGGTTCAGGAGGCATGATTTGCCTTTCACAAACCCAAACTGGTTGGGGTCCAGAGTTTGGAGGTTACCAATGTATTTGTTTATGAGTTCCATGATGATATGTTCCATGGCCTTAGAGACCAGGCTTGTCAGGCTAATAGGGTGGATAGTTCCCAGGATCAGTGGTGGCTCCCCATTTGTGGAGTGGGATAACTGTTGCTGTGCGCCATTCAGTGGGCACAAAGCCTGACATGAGGCTATGACTGAGCATGGTGCTTAGGTGAGGAGCCAGTTCATTCTGAAATTCGTGTAAAACGCAGTCTGAGATGTTGTCCGGTCCCAAGTATGCTGTGTTTTTGGCTTTAGAGAGTGCAGCTTTTACCTGCATAGTTGTGATTACAGGGACTCTGCATTCTTCCTGTATAGATATGGGCCCTTTAGGAGGTGAGAGGGGGGTAAAGTTAGCACTGAACCTATCTGCCAGGATGTTGGCAATATCAGTTGGTTCTGTAATTTTCATGCCATTGTGCTGTAACTCAAAGCAGATCTTGGTGTTGCCATTGAGATTCTTGACATAGCTATAGAATGCTTTGCAGTTGTCCCTAGAATCAGTGGCAATTTTGTTTTCGGAGCTAGCTTTGGAGGATCTTATAAGGCATCTCAGCTTCTTACTGAGGCTGACCAGGGAGCTCCTTCACTCATGGGATTTTACTTTCTTCTGCAACAGTTTTTTCCTTCTGTTGTAGAGTTTGTTTATGCCACTGGCTAAGTGCATTTTCTATGAATGTGGGTTTCAGTGCAATTTCACTGAATGCGAGTTTCAAGAGCAGAGGTTTGCTGTTCCTCATACTAAGCCTGCTTTTATTGTGAAACTGTATTGTTTTGATTAGCAAATGGCTATCATTGTTTGTGCTATAAAATTTGGAATATATACATTTTTTAATTAAATCCAAATATCTGTAATCATTGTAGATGTAAAGAAGAAAATAATGTGCACACTGACAGGTCTGAACAGTGTTTTATGGTAACGGGGAGAGGCAAGTAATAGGACACTGGAATGGCTGCTGGGCGGGGATGCTGGGGGGTAGGGATGTTGGAGGGTGGGGACATGGGGGGTCCTGATGCATTACCCTGCCTTGGGCACCATTTGACCATGATTTCACTGTGCCAGGGACCCATGGTGGGATGTGTGTATGTGCCCCTATTGGCTAGTCTATGCCTGTCAGTAAAGCCCAGCAGCCCTGGTTCAATAATCTACTGGCCGGCCAGTGTCCAGTTGCTCAGCTTGGGTTACATGGGATAGCTATGTTTAAAGAAAGCCGAAAATAAAGACAGTCAACCTGCCAAACATGAACCAAGAATTGCTTCACTCAATGTAGGTTCACTAACAGGATGCAGACTGGAAGAGGATGGCATGATGGTAAGGAGAAAGCTAGACATCCTAATTATCCAGGAGACAAGATGGAAGAGCAGTGTAGCAGTGCCCATTGGCTTATGGTCAAGAGTCTACTACACAGGAGGAGGTCAAACTAGAAACGGTGTGGAAACTGGGGTGAGAGAGAAGCTTCAGAGGACATTGAGAGATGTCATCAGAATTAGTGAGAGACTCATGGTAATTATACTCCAGTGTGATGATAGGGCACTATTTGTAATCTCAGCCTGTGCCCCATAGCAGGGTTGTAACAGGGAAGGAAATAATGCATTCAGACAGCAGTTGCAGCACTTACTAAATAAAGCAGGACAACATGAACTGGTATTGATAATGGGTGACCTGAACGCACATATTGGGGCAGGCAGAACAGGATATGAGGGCTGCCTTGGTCCACAGGGATGAGGCAACAGGAATAACGAAGGAGAGGCCATTCTATACTTCTGTCTGGAAAATGGCTTGATGATGGCCAACACATGATTCACAGGATTACATACAAGAGTGGCCAACATGCAACTGAGGTAGAATTCCTCCTAGTAAGGAAAAGGCACTGGGATAGAATTGGTGATTGCAAAGTTATTCATAGGATCATAGGAGATTACTATGCTATTGACCCAGAGGTAATTTTAAACCTAGCTATTTCAACCCACTGTAATACTGTACAGATACTAGTCAATACTCAAGACTGCATTTAGTGATGACTGCCCATGTCCAGGAGGGTTGTGGGCACTATCCTTGGTAAGAATTTACAGTACCCCATCCATCTGTCCAGGTTCCTCTTAAAAAGTGTCATAGAGGTGCTCTGTTTCACATGAATTGGTAGCCTGTTCCAAAGAAGTCGCAGTCGCTGGGAGATAAATCTGTCCCTCCAGCATGTCCTATTTAAGTTACAGGCCATATTTAAATCCCTGGAATGGTTGGCCCTAGACCCATTTGATTTATGACTATGCAGTAAATTCATTAGATTTGGGTCTTGGGTTGTTCTGTAGGCCAGGCATAAGTCTCCCCTATGAAGTCTATACAATACAGAATATAGTGACAGGGATTTTAGTTGGTCTGTGTAAGGCACATGCTGGAGGCCTTTAATCTTCTTTGTTAGAAACCTCTGAGATCTCTCTAATTGCTGTAGGTGCTTAGTACGGTATATACCAAATGGGGCGTTGTACTCAATTATGGGCCAGTTAAGTGCCAAGTATGGGGGGGGGTTATAACTTCTCTTGCTCAAGTGAGCTACGTGGAAAGTTCCTTACTATGGTAGACATGTGGTAGTCAAGGTTAAGGTTGCTGTCAACCTGTGATCCCGGGTTCCTAGCCATGACATGGGTACTTAGGGTATTGTTATTGATTTGATAGTGTGAAGGGACATTGTTTGTGCCAAAGGGAATGATAATGCATTTCTTTGCATTCATTATGAGACCATCACTAAAACACCAGTCATTGGTCCATGTGAAACCATACTGGAGTATGCTGACATCATTTGGGGATTCAATGATTGCACCTTGTTTGCAGTCTTCTGTAAACTTCATCAGCCACAACCTTTTAGTTTTGACCTGAACTTCTGAGAAGTATATACCAAACAGTAGGGGGCCCAGCACTGACCCCTGTGGCACCCCACTAGTAACAGGTCTGCTGGTTGATGTGGAGTCACCCACTTTGCTAGTGTGTGTCTGGTTTGTGAGCCAGTTGGCAAACCATCTTACAATGAAGGGGTTTACATTCAGTTTGCTAAGTTTATCAGTAATGCTTGAATGTGGGATTGTATTGAAAGCCTTTGCCAAGTTGAGGTATGCTGTGTGCACAGATTTGCCCTCATCAATGGCATTGGTCATGCTTTGAAGGAAATCCACCAGATTTAACAGGCAGGATCTGCCCTTCACAAAGCCAAATTGGGTAGGATCCAAGGTTTGGAGGTCACCTATGTCTTTAGTTATGAGGTCCATAATGATACGTTCCATGGCCTTACAGATGATGCTGGTCAAACTTATGGGTCTGTAATTCCCCAGGTCTGTTGCTAGGCCACCTTTGTGGAGGGGAATTAGTGTAACTGTTCTCCCTTCCACAGGAATAAAGCCTGGGGTTAGGCAATGATTGAAAAGGGTACTTAGTGGTGATGCTAGTTCATATCTGTTCAGAAGACAGCCTGGGATGTCATCTGGTCCCATAGAGACCATATTTTTTGCCTTGGACAGGGATTTGAGGATCTGCTCTTCATATATGTAAGGTGGGAGGTGTCGGGGAGGGTGTGTTGTAAGTTAGGAGAGGATAAGGGAGTGAAATTTTCCCCAAACCTATCTGCTAGAAGGTTTGCTATCTATGTGGGGTCAGTGTGTGTGATACTGTTGGCCTCCAGTTCTACACATGCTTGGGTCCTACCATTTAGGTTACATACATAGCTGTAAAGGGCCTTATGATTATCCTTGGCAGTACTTGCTAGGTTTTATTTCAAAGGAGATCTTGGAGGATTTGGCAAGTTCAACCCATCCAAAAGCAATGTAAAGCAGCTCCACAGCAACAGCTTTTCAGAAATTCAAATTTTTATTAAGTGCAAATGTTAAAAAAATCATAATATAAGCATTTTCATCTGCTGCTGCACACTTCATCAGATACAAATGGATAAAATCAAATGAATGAATTTAAATAAATAACACCCATTAATATATTAGTACATACCCACCCATTCCAACAGCATTTAAAGTGGCCCAACACATTTTCCTTTAATCTGCACACAAAATAAATGCAGTGTATAACAATACTAAAATACTTGTATTAAAAACACCTTTTTTTAGCATGTTACTTCAATAAAACTTTTACCTACTTAAATTAATATGTTATTATATACTGTTACCACTTTCAGCTTGGGGTGGGGCTTGGAATGCATTTATACCTTCACCTAGGAAAGTATAGTTTGCCTTGGGGACATTGTTTAGTCTAATTACACCCTTTGTGAGTTTTGGTATTAGTGTCAGTTCAAAGGTGACTGATTTGTGGTCAGTTTTAACCAATGAGGGTCCAACAGTTGCAGCAGTGCACGTTTGACATGTTGGTGAGGACCAGAGCTAGAAAGTTTGTTCCTCTTGTTGAGGTATGGACAATTTGCCCCAGGGCATTTGAATTCACAAAGTCAAGGAATATTTTGTGCTAGCAAGTTTGGGCTAGAGTAGGGTTGCCAGCTAATGATGAGATAATTGAAATCCCCCATAACCAGTGTGTTCGGTAAAATTTGGATTGTCTTCAGTTTGATTAAGTAGGCTTCATGGGTGTCATGACCTATGGAGGGAGATCTATAACTGGCTAGGACTTGAATGGGGGTCTCACCCACCATAACCTGGACCTGGAGTAACTCCATGGAGTTGTCCAGTCTAACTAGATGTGAGGGGAATTTATCTCTAATATAGACTGAAACACAGCCTCCTTTGGTTTTCAAACATTCATTTTGTGGTCTAAAAGTGTGGAAGGCATTGTAGTCTTGCAGGGCTGGGGTACTCTCTGAGGCTTTAAACCAGGTTTTTGTGACTGTACAGACTTCTACCTACATCTTCTAGTGATAGAAGTACTTCCAGGAAGTGCAGTTTTTGGTTTAAGCTCCTAGCATTTAGCAGCATGATCCTTATTTTGCTCTGATTTGTTAATTTCTAGTAATGTTGTTTTTGAGACCTTGCCTAAAAAAGGCACTTTGGGGAAATATCAGGGAAACAGTGGGTCTACAGCATAAAATACCGATTGCCACAATCAGCTGTAAGCAGTGGTCACAGAAGGCTTTAAGGTCAACAGACACTAGGCTGAAGTTTACTGGAGAGAAAGCACAAGAGTTCAAGGAATTACTGGGGTCTAGCACCTCAGGCATAAGAGGAATTTGGTGGAGTTGAAGAAGAATGTCAGTGTCTCAAAACAGCATATGTGAGAAGCACAGAACACGTATGTGGCTGAGCCAGATATGGAAATAAGGTACATAAAGAAAGCTGGTGGTGGACTACAGAAATCCAGGAAGTCATCAAAAGAAAGAAGTGTAGGAAAAAGTGGGCGACAGAAAAGATGGACTAGGCTGAGAATGAATATTGGTTGGATAATAAAGAGTCTAAGAGAGGAAATGCAATCGCAAAGAACAAGGCATCATAGACATTACCAGCTTCTGGAAATTGACTCAGTAAATGGCATAAAGAAACTGTATCAGGTTGTAAGACAAAGACAGAAAGAAAACAGAGATAGTCAGGCACCCTTCATAAGGGATGCCATCAACAACTTGCTTGCCAGCCCACATGAAATCAAAGGCAGATGGAAAGAGTACTTCCAGCAGCTTTTGAATATATAAAACTCCACAAAAGTTGCATTGGCTCAGTCACAGTCTACGATGAAAGAAGAGGAGGATCCTACCCTAGAAGAAGTAAGAACAGTACTAAGTAAAAGGAAGGCAGGGAAAGCAGCAGGCTTAGATGAAGTCACAACAGATATGATCAAGGTGTTGGGTGAGATAGGGGAGAAATGAGTCCTGAGGGCAAGTCATAGCAGTGTTGAGAGAAAGGCGTATCCCTGATGACTGCAGAATAAGCTACTAGTACCGGTGTTCAAGAACAAAGGGGTCATCCACAACTGTAAGCAGTACAGAGATATCAAACTCCTGTCATACTGCATGAAAGTTCTGGAGAGGGTGATTTATAAACAAATATGCAGAGGAAATTAAGATGGGAGATGAGTGTTTCGTATTCAGATCAGGATGCTGTACAACTGATCCGATGTTTGCAGTGAGACAGATAGTTTATAAGAAGCTAGAGATCTTGGCATTCCTAGACTTGGAGAAAGCATATGACAAGGTTTCAAGAAAGCTGATTTGGGAAGTCCTGCATTGGTTTGAAGTCCCAGAAACATTGTTAGAATTAGTGCAGGCTATTTACAAGGACCCAATGACTCAAGTGCAAACAGTGTTCAGTTTCCCAGAGGGGTTCCCAGTGGGATCAGGTGTATTTCAGGGTTCAGCTCTGAACTCACTGCTGTTCATACTGGTGATGGATTACATCAGCAAACAGCTTGGAGGAAACAGATCAACAAAGTTGCTGTATGCAGATGATTTGGCATTACAGGCAGACTCTGAGCAAGGACTTCAGAAAAGGATAGGGGACTGGAATGCAAAACATAAGGCACATGGGATGAAACAGAGTACATATAAGACAGTTGTAATGGCAGCAAATTGGGGAAATCAGAAGAAGCCGAGAATCAAGATAGAAGGTAAAATAGGTGAGCAGGTTAACAGCTTCAAGTACCTGGTAAGGGTGGTTGAGGAAAAGGGAAGTCTAAATGAAAGGTCAAAGCTAGAATCAGAGGGGTTGCAGCCAACTGGCACAGAGTGTCAGGGGTAGTATATGACAGAAGAATGCTTAAGAAGCAGAAAAATAAGATGTATGAAAGAGTGGGGCAACCAGTACTACTGTATGGTATAGGAACCTGTGCAGTAAAGATAGAGCAGTTGAGGAAGCTGGAGGTGATGGAGATGAAGTTCCTGAGACAGGTGGTAGGATGCATACTATAGGACAAATTAAGAAATGAGAACATCAGAGCAGAAACCAAAGTAGCTCCAGTTGCAAAGAAGGTCAAAGAGAACAGATTATGGTGGTTTGGCCACTTGTGTAGAAAAGCAGAAGACAAGCTGGTGAAGAAGATTTGGGACAGACAGAAAGAAGGCAAGAGGAAATGAGGACATCCAGCAAAGAGATGGATGGATGGATGGATGGATGGATGGATGGATGGATGGATGGATGGATGGATGAATGATGGATGGATGGATGGATGGATGGATGGATGGATGGATGGATTGTGTGAGAGAAGACCTCCAACAGTCTAGCATAACTATTGAAGATGGTAAGAGAGTGGCACTGAATTGAGCAAGCTGTCAACAGTTGATGTGAAACGCTGACCCCATGTAAAAAATTGGAAAAAGGGGATTGATGATGATTATGATGATGATGGTTCTAGTAATATATGAGTAAAGGGGAATTAAGACTTCTTCGTAAATTAGATGAATCAGACCAAAGGTTTTCCAAACTACTGCAGAGACATGATAGTTAAATGAGAAGGAATTATCAACTACAGTGCCTAGTTCCCTTATGACAGTGTATGATTGGAGAGATGTGTCACTTATATATGTGAAAATATTTTGTTTACCAAATGCATTGTGCTACATTTTTTTCAAATTTAATTTGAGACCATTGTCCTTGTACCAGTTTTTAACATGGTCCAACCCATGTTGAAGAAATTGCGAGTCAATTGAAGATCAACGAACAACACCCAATTTACAATCTTGTGCATACTTAGATAACCATAGGTCAGGAGTGTTGGCCTGTAAGTCTGAGAAATAGGTGCTAAATAGGAGTGAGTCCAGGTTGAAAGTAAATATCCAAAAACACTTTCAAAAATTTTTACAAAGTTTTTTTTTCAAAGGGTAAACCATCCTGCCCCCTATGTATGGGTAGACCCCAACATCCCCCAGCTTATATATATATCAACTCCAAGGTTGCACAACAGTGGGAAAAGTGCAATCTCAACATAATCCAAAAGTGTTTTTGGCCCTTTACTTTTTGCCTAACTGATTTCAGTTTGAATACCTTTGGTTCCTGGACTATATCTCCTGTGAAGCACTATTGGTACCTTTTTGCTTTCAGAAGTGGCACCTGTGACTCTGACCACATTTGTAATCATTTTTGTTTTTACTGGCTATTTTGAGTTCACACTCAGCTCTGAGCTTCCTAATGGTTCCCTTAGCTCATTACTGAGTTATCAATACAACTATTTAAGTATGAGTAGAAGTCAGAGACATAGACAGCAGCTTTAGCAATGGAGTATACTAACACTAACAAGATTTCCAAAGTAATCTGTGGTTCTTTTTTCTGTGACTTTCTTACCTGATTGTTTGGCCTTTGTCATAACAGACCACCTGTGCTATAGGTTATAGCTATGTCATATAACCTTTCCTTATAGCATTATTAATGCCAGGTGTGACTGGCAATGAAGGATGGATCCACATCTCCTAATGTCGTACAGATAACTGCAAGTCATTAGTGCCTCACCCTGAGAAGTGATGGCCCTTCAGTGGCTTAAGTGGAAAGTAATCTGTTTTCTGTTTTTTCATTGCAGAAACTCCTCATTCATGCATTGCACTATATGTATTTTGTGGGGCTGCTTCTTGCAATTATCCGTTTGTTTCACTATGGTGTCAGACAGTTTCCACTTCCAAAAACACCACTCAAATCAGTCACTACGTTGTTAGGAGAAACTATGTCAGTAGCAACCCTAGTGCCTGACTTCATTAGTTCCTCTGTCCAACCCCTGATAACATTTCTTTTCATATTTGCTTGTAGCATTCAAACTTAACCTGCCCTCTCCACCTTAGACTATCAGCATTGCTTCCCTTAATATGTCCCCAGAAATGACAAGGACACCAAGTTCAGCAAACCAGTATACAGAAAACAGCCCAGCCCTGAGATGCTGCCTGGGTGATATTACATATGCCAGAAATGATATTCCTTTAGAAACATGATGTCATAGTCATTGATACTGATACTAGCATCCAGGACCATGACGTGTAATATACAGATACCCTCGATAATTGTAGGTATGATGTCATCTTACGCATTACAGCATACATAGTTTTTTAAACTCAGGGATCATCTACCACTTGTAAGAGACTGCAACTCGTTGTTAACCATCAGAATCAACAACTCCAAGACATTGATGGTGAGTGAGTTCTAGCATTTCTTTAGCTACCGCCACCCTTAGATTCATGAAAAAAATACAGACTACAAAGCGTCTGTAAGGTGAATTTTCCCATTGCTGAGGATTTTAATTGGAAATAGAATCTATCAGCCCTGGCCAAGGAGAGGCATCAAATTATTTCTCCTTCTACCACGTTTAGTTCTATTTATGATACAACTATTAAATAGATCACCTTACACCATCCCCAGCCTATCATATCATCAGCTTCCCAGCTAAAGAGACTCTGATCCACTGGAGCCTCACTAAATGCTTTCTATAAAATTACTGGTGCATTCCTCTAGTCTATGAAGCATGATAAACACACTGATACAAGAATTTCAGCATATGATGCAAATATGATTCTTTTAATTCCTTAATTACCAGTTTCCAGTAAGAAGCCCGACATCATACCAGCATGTATACATACTCTAACATCACTGCTCACACCACCAGATTACTCAGTTTTTTTTTTATTATTTAATGTTTTTATCCTTTGTTGACTGGGTTAGTCCCACTAGGCTTGTAGCCTCATTTATCTACTATAAACTGAAAGAAATCCTTTTCATATTTCAGCAGACCTCCCAGCTGTTCATGTTTTGGAGGAACATCTCTATTTTCAGACCTGATTTATCCATACACATGATGTACCTATTTTTGAAGGTATGTCCATATTTTACGGACTTGATTTAGACTTTCAAACAATTTTCTGAACCCCCTTCATAACATGTGATTTTTAAGCTGTCTAGTACACTGAAAACCACATTACATTACTAGCATACTAGTGGCACCAAAACTAGTAGCCCATGTTCCTACTGGAAGTGGAAAGAATTATGTGAAATTTGGTATTCAAATTCTATGGTAATTGGATATCCAGATTTTTTTTTTGGCTGGATGTACAGACTTTTCAAGGGTCTTTTTATCTATTTTCAATGTCTGCAGGTTGAGAGGTATGTATTTCAGTAAAATTTTACTTTTATAATGTCAATTTCAAAATCTTATTTTATTTGCTTATCATGCATATAACTCTCACATTGTAAAATAAATTATCAGCACACATAGTTAAACTTCCATCGAATATTATTGTCTTTCCCTTGGATATCATATACTTTTTTTTAAAAATACTACTCAACTGCAACCTTTTAACCAGAGTATTACTTGTATTCTTGCTGTACGATTTCCTGCTTGCCCATTTTAACTGTGTCAGTCTCATCCAGCAACTCTTATTTTTCAGTCACCTTATCAGGATTATTAAACAGCAACCCTTTCTCATTGGTTCATAGGTTCATAGGTGTGCTGTGTACTAGGCTAATGGCCCTGGAGCCTTTACAAGCCTAGCCCATAGGATTATCCTGGCATTGTGCCACTTGATCTTAGTTCCCTCTGTCGAGTAGAGCCACTGGAGTGATCCCTGGGGTGAATTTTCTATTTCCCATCCACTCACCAAGATTTCTCTTGAAGAGGACCAGTGAGGTGCTTTGTTTGACATGTATGGGAAGTCTATTCCATAGCATGGGCAGTCTCTGGGTTATGAACCAGTCCCTCCAGCACGTTCTACTGATTGTGGTAATGAGGTTGAGGTCTCTGGAGCATGTGGTGTGGAGGGATTGGGATTTCTTTAGCTGTAGCATTTCCAACAGAGCTGGGTTAGACATGGCTTTGTAAGTCAAGTAGAGATTGCCTCTAAGTAGGTGGTATGAGAAAGAAAATAGTTGGAGTTTTTTGAGTCTGTCCACATAGGACAAGTGTTTAAGGCCTAGGATCCTCTTTGTGAGGTACTTTTGCGGCCTC
The DNA here is from genome assembly GCF_019279795.1 of Protopterus annectens. Taxonomy (NCBI): domain Eukaryota; kingdom Metazoa; phylum Chordata; order Ceratodontiformes; family Protopteridae; genus Protopterus; species Protopterus annectens. Next base: position 296,422,233 of record NC_056726.1, on the reverse strand, counting down.
TCCAGTTGTTGTAGGTGTCTAGTGAGGTACATGCCAAATGGGACATTGTACTCGATGATTGGCCTAATGAGAGAAGAATAGAGGGACACAATGACCTCTTTCTTCCTGGATGCAAAACCCTTAGTAATGAAATATGCCACGTAGAAGGACTTTCTGACCACAGTGGCAATGTGGTGGTCAAAAGAGAGGTTGCTGCCAACCTATTTTCCCAGATCTCTTTTAATGCCTTCTGTTTTCAGTGGACTACCATTGATGTGGTAATTCATGGGAACTGAGTTTTTCCCAAAGGGGATGATGACACATATTTTTGGCAATGAGCTTAAGGCGATGGTTCTGACACCAGTCGTTGGTCTCAGTGAGGCCTTTCTGTAGGATGTCAACATCACTTGGGGAGATAATAACAGCTCCCAACTTGCAATCATCTGCAAACTGTGTCAGCCAGAGTCCCTTCATGTTGGCCTGGACTTCTGAGAAGTAGATACCAAACAGGAGAGGACCCAGGATCGATCCCTGTGGGACTCCACTCATGACTGGTCGGCAGTCTGACCTGGAGTCAGCTACTTTCACACTGTGGGTTCTATTTGTCAGCCAGTTTGCAACCCACCTAGTGATATAGGGGTTGATGCCCAGCTTAGTGAGTTTTTCTATGATTCCTGAGTGGGGAATGGTATCAAAGGCCTTGGCCAGATCAAGGTAGGCTGTATGAACCACCTTGCCTTCATCCACAGATCTGGTGACTGACTCAAAGAAGTCAACCAAGTTGAGCAGGCATGATCTACCCTTCACAAAACCAAACTGTGTTTGGAGATTCCCTATATCCATGTTTATTAGGTCGATGATGATGTGTTCCATAGCTTTGCATATCAAACTTCTCAGGCTAATTGGGCGATAGTTCCCAGGGTTTGTAGTCGCTTCTCCTTTGTGGAGAGGGATGACTGTAGCAGTGCACCATTCAGTACGGACAAAGCCTGAGGTGAAGCTGTGATTGAAAAGGGCACACAGGTGAGGTACCAGTTCACTCAGTATTTCATGTAGAACACAGCCAGGGATATTGTCAGGTTCCATGGAAGCTGTATTCTTGGCCTTGGACAGTGCTGTTTTAACCTGTGCTGCAGTAATACTGGGTGCCTGGCAATCTACTGGTATTATGATTGGTCCTTTGGGGGGTGGAGAGAGGGGTAAAGTTAGCACTGAATCTGTCAGCCAGTATATTGGCAATATCTGTTGACTCGGTATAGGAGGTACCATTGTGCAGTAGCTCAGAACAAATCTGGGTATTGCTGTGGAGATTCTTTACATAACTATAAAAGGCCTTGTGTTTGTCTTTACTATCTGTTGAAATTCTGTTTTCATAGCTAGCTTTAGTGGATTTGATGAGGGATCTCAACTTTTTGTTGAGGCTGATAAGGGAGTTTTTCCAGTCTTGGGACTTCACCTTATTCAGCATCAGTTTCCTCCTTCTGTTGTAGAGTTTGTTTATGGCAGGGTACCACCAGATTGGCTTCCTTTTTTTGGAGGAGAGTGTCTTGGTTCTATTGGGTATGGCGAGATCCATGCATTTGTGTACGTGTTCATACACTGCATTGGTGTATGATTTGGCAGTCATGCAGCTATTCTCCATTTGCATGGGTGCCATGAAGTTAGCCACCTCTGTTTTTAGGAGCCCAAAGTTAGCTTTGGAGAAGTTTTTCATGGTGGTTACCTTTGCAGGGGTGATGTGGATTTCCAAGGTGATTAGTTTGTGGTTGGATCTAACTAGGGAGGAGTTGAATATTGGTGTAGAGCAACAATCACCCATGTTAGTAATGACCAGGTCAAGGATGTTGCTACCTCTAGTGGTGCGGCTAAGAACCAGCTGCTCCAGGGCATTGGATTTAATGAATTCCAGGAAATGTTGGGCAAGTGCATTGGTACATGAGTAGTTTTCCCTGTTAATGGTAGGGTAGTTGAAGTCGCCCAGTATGAGAGTGTTAGGTTGGACCCTAATATTCTCCAGGGTGCTTAGGAACATGAAGTGTGAGTCTTGGGACATGGTTGGGGGACCTATAACAGGCTACGACTTTAATCGCAGTCTTACCCAATGTTAGCTGCACCTGAAATATCTCTGATGCATTATGTTGGGCTACCAGTCTGGAGGTGTGAGCATCCTTTATGAATATGGAAACACCACCACCTTTGGAGCTTCAGTCCAAGTTCTGGGGCTGAAAGGTGTGGAATGAGTTATAGCCTGGTAGTGCAGGGGTGCTTTCTGGTGCATTGAACTAAGTCTCTGTTACAGCACAAATGTTGATGTTCTCCATTTTAAGGAGTGCTTCGAGCAAGTGCATTTTGAGATTTAGACTTCTAGCGTTGAGCAGCATGACCCTCAGATTGCATTTGTTTGTAGCTGTTATGGTGGTAATTTGGTCTTTGGAACACTACCTAAAAAAGGCACTATAGGGGTGGCAAGAGCCTTGGCCAGTATCCGGAAGCCCAGGGGTGACAGATGCAGTCCATCTCTAGTAAAGCATCGAGGTCTGTCAGTCATTTCATCCCAGGCAGGCATCTTTAATGTTGCATGAAATTTCATCCCTTTACATTTAAATTTCCTCATTGCATCAAGAAATAAAGAATGGTTCATGAAAAATCACCTTTAAGGACTCTTGATCCACAAATACCGTTCTTCCAGTCACTGCTAATTTTTTTTCCCAGTTGCCAGAGTTTCCACAATACTTGCTGTTTCTTATAATGAAAAGTCAGACAATATTGACCTGAGCTTTCCATACATAATAGTAATATCCATTTGTTAACTAGTAGGTACACCGGACACAAAGTTCCTTTTCAGGTGTGACCCAGGAGCATTGTCTGGTTATGTGATTTGTTCAAGGTAAATAAAAAGCAAATAAGGGAGTCAAACCTTTTACCCCAGAAACTACAAATGATGGCCTTAAACTACTGCACCAACTGCCAAATAAACTTTCTTAACTCTGCAGCGTTCACAATCACTCAGGTTCCACAGTCTGAAAGTTTACAATTTACCTGACCTCTCTGTTCAGCAGCAGTGGACATGTTTTTGGTAAAAGCAGTCTATTCCATCACTGTACCTCTCACTTAGTCCAATTAATTCTCCCTCCAAAATGCCATATAAACTTAAATTCCTTTTTTGTGCTTATTCCGCAGTCTAGTGTAACATGCCATAATTAGATTAAGTTTCTTAACTGTCCTGTTGGTTTTCTCCAGAATCTCAGCTATTTGCTGGCTAGGAGGCTCTGTCATTGCCTGTTGGCTTCGCGGATATTAAGTATCATCGGTAATGGCAAATTCAAGACTTTCATGTAAATTTCAACATTCACATCAAGTCTTATAACTTACATTGCACTACCTCTGAAATCTTGAAAACTTCATTCACATTCAGTCAATACTTCACTCAATAACTTGTTCGCCATAAATGTATTCTTTCTCCATTATACAATTCATTCCTCCATAACTGCTCAGTAGATAACATCATTCTCTACCTTTTTAACAGAAATCTTGTAAAATTAGTCATTTATGAGAGATTTTCTCCATAGGCCTTTACTGAAAATGGGCCTTGTCCAGTCAGACTTTCCCTGTTAACAAAAACAAACAAAAAAAAACATACAGACAAATAAATAAATAAACACTTTTGTTATGTGTTTTTAACTCACGTGCATATGGAGCAGTTCAGAAAAATATCAGACTTCAAACACAACTTTGCATATGATCTCTATACCCTACCTTAATAAAATTGCCTCACACAGCATTACACACATGCACACACATATGCTCGCGTGCACACACACACACACACACACACACACACACACACACACACACACACACACACACACACACACACACACACACATATATATAGGTCATAAGATCAAAAGCTCAGAAGACTGAAAACCAAAATATCTAAGACAAAATATCAAGCATAGGAATGTGCCCCTTCTCCACTGTCGTGCGATCCTATATATAATTAGCAGGGGGTGTGAGGGGTGCAGGGGGGCTTGGTATTCAGACTGTTGAACTTTCGACCCTATGACATAGATCCTTATATAAAATGTTGTATAACTGGAATGAAATTGTTTTAAGTGCGACCTCTTAAGATTATTGAAAAATTATATATAACTGGAATTTTTTTTAAAGTGTAACCTCCTAAGACTATTGGATTGGATGTTTTAAATAAAGTGACTGGATGATTTTATTGTAACCCTGGTGCCTCCGATTCTTTCTGCTAAGCAAAATGTTTTGTTTTTAACAAGTGCTGATCACTTTTGCTCTAGTTGTCTTCATATATATATATATATATATATATATATATATATATATATATATATATATATATATGATTACCTTATCAAAAAGTAAATGCTTATATGAGCAAACAAAAAAATTGATCTGCAAAGAATAAATCACAACATAATGAAATAATACTAGAAAACAATGTTTTATGGTAGGGCAAGACCACCTGTACCCGCACACTCCCTGCTAATGATGCATGAGGAAGAAAATCATAGCAAAAATTAGGAGGTGCAGCACCCAGCAGGATAAAGGCACTCTCATCAAACTAAACAAACAACTCAGAGGGCAAATAAAGTCTACAAAAGCCAAATTTGAGGTAGGTTTGGTGTCCCAGGCCAAGGACAACCACAAAACATTCTTTAGCTATGTCTGCAACCTCAAAGGCAATACATAATTGTGTGCAAAGCTCATTGTAAATGCAGCCAACTATACTGAGCCAGAAGATATAGCGAGCCTCTTGGCAGATAAATTCACCTCCAACTTTACCCCTCTCCCCCTTCAACCTTCCCTCAGGAAATGTCATCAAATATAACTCCCCCTACTATCACTAGGGAACAGGTCTTTAATGCTCTCTCTATGACCAAGAACACTGCATCAATGGGCCCAGACTATATCCCAGGATGCCTCCTAAATAGCATGAAACATGACCTATCAGGGCCTCTGGAATTACTGTTTAACTGTAGCCTTCAAACAGGCTTTGTGCCTCATGAATGGAGAAAGGCAACAGTCATCCCTCTGCACAAAGGTGGGCCATCTACAGACCCTGGAAACTACAGACCCATAAGTCTCACTAGTCTTATATGTAAAGCCATGGAAAGAATTATCATGGAGATGATCAATAGAGAGATAGTAAACCTCCAGACACTGGACCCAGCCCAGTTTGGTTTCATCAAGGGCAGATTATGCCTATTCGACCTGGTGGACTTCTTCGAGAAGGTCACCAAAGCAATGGATGAGGGCAAAGTCATTCACACTGCCCACCTTGACCTGGCCAAGGTATTTGGCACAATACCCCACTCGGGTATTGTTGCCAAACTCAAGAGGTTCAGTACAAATCCATATGTCACCTAGTGGATAGCCAGCTGGCTCACATACATGACACAGGAAGTTAGAACTGGGAAGTCCACCTCTACAAAGAGGCCAGTCACAAGTGGAGTCCCTCAGGGATCAGTCCTTGGACTGCTCCTTTTTGGCATTTACTTCTCAGAAGTCAAGACCAATGTCAGTGGTCTCTGGCTGACTACATTTGCAGATGTTTGTAAATTAGGAGCTGCCATTGAATCTCACACTGACACAAATGTTCTCCAGGAGGGGCTGACACAGGCAAACAACTGGTGTCAGAGCCATGGACTAAAACTAAATACCAAGAAATGCATAATAGTTTCCTTTGGGAAGTCATCCATCCCTGGTAACTATCATATTGACAACACACCCATTAGACTTAACCCAGTAGTCAGGGACTTAGGGACACACATAGATAGTAATCTAGCCTTTAATCATCATGTGTCTACAGTGGTGAGGAAATTATTCTATGTTGCGCAACTTATAAACAAAGATATGGCATCTAAGTCCAAGAAAGTCATTGTTCCACTGTATTCGGCATTCATCAGACCTATCATTCAGTACAGTGCCCCCTTTGGTATGTACCTAACCAGGCATATCCAACAATTGGAGCATCCACAGAGATTCCTCACTGAAAGAATACAGGGCATAAGTAATATGTACTATGAAGACCACCTCAAGGCTCTATCCTTGTATTCTGTCTCCTACAGGCTTTTGAGGGGAGATCTATGCCTGGCATACAAGGCATTGTCAGACCCCACTCTGATGAACCACCTGCATATCCACAAAACAAACAGCACCAGAATTACGCATTCTAATGACTTAAATCTTGCCTGTGATACAAATAGGACGTGCTGGAGAGATAGGTATGTATCCCAGAGACTACCCCTTCTATGGAACAGGCTCCCCATCCATGTGATGCAGAGTTCCTCCCTAACCCAGTTCAAGTGCAACTTAGACGATTGGATGGGAAACTGGAAATTCATCCCTGGTTTGGCACTTATGTCTCTAATTGACAGAGGTAACCTGTAAATGTTTCATCTCCCAAGCCCCTGCTTACACTTATCAAGGGTATCAGAACTTGTCAGACATTTGGGATGCATGGCTCAGCTTAAAAAGGCCCTTGTGGTCATTAGGCTAGTAAACACCTATGAATCTATGAACCTGTATACCAATTCCAAGCTTGCACAACAGCAGGTAAAGGGCAAAATCTCAGTCCCCAGTGTGTTGTGATCTCACATATGCAGCTGCTGAAATTAAGATATTTTACCCTAAGGTGATAAATCAAGGAAGAAAGAATGCTCAGTCTTTTGCGCATTCAGTATTATGAATTGCAACCATATCTGCCTATCTGTCTTGGTTCCTTACTGCTCACAAAACCAGGTATCAAAGGGAAAGTCTCCTGAATCACAAAATCCAAAGCATGACATGCTAAAAAGCTCAGTCCCACCTCCTAAGATATCTAGACATCTGTGATCTGATCTGCACTGTGAACCGCAATGTTACAACAAACAATGTTTCTGAAGGGAGCAGCAAGCCATCCTGCACTTACCCATTGAGACTTTGGTCATCACATCCTTCCTTTCATAGGACTCTGAGCATTGTTTCTAAACATTACAGTCATGCAGTCTCATAGCAATGATAATTAAGTATCCTTACCACAGCAGAATCTGGGGGTTTGACTCCCTATATAAATGTGGAATTCCAATTTCTTCGGCTGTGCATATCTTTTGTACTGCAGCAGTTCAGCTTCATGTGCCCCGAATCAAAACTATGCAGCCTCATATTCTGCATTCTTTATTACTCAGCAGCAGATGGTCTGTTGTACTGAAGATTATACATATAGATAGACAGACAGATAGATAGATAGAAATATAGACAGTGTGTGTGTGTGTGTGTGTGTGTGTGTGTGTGTGTGTGTGTGTGTGTGTGTGTGTGTGTGTGTGTGTGTGTGTGTGTGTGTGTGTGTGTGCATACCCACACCTCCAGGCTAGTGGCACTGTTCGAAGCTTCGGAGACCATCCATGTGCAACTAACAGTGGGAAAAACTGCCTTCCAGTTTGTAGCCTGCTACAGACCACCCTCCCAAACACAGGAATATCACTTGGGTTTCTGAGAACACTGGAGAATATGAAGGTCTCTCCAAACACTATTATATTGGGTGACTTCAACTACCCAAACATCGATTGGGAAAACTACTCAAGCCCAAACACCCTCACCCGACGGTTCCTAGAATTTATAAACTCAAATGCTATGGAACAACTGGTCACCACTCCCACAAGAGGTGAAAACATATCGGATCTGGTCATCACCAACATGGGGTCTCTATGTTCCACACCAGAGGTATACCCCTCATTGGTAAGATCAGACTATAAACAAATCTCACTGGACATCCATATTCCATCCCCACCCCTAGCCAAGGAAACCACGGTGAAGAACTTCTCAAAAGCAAACTTCACACTTCTCAAAACTGAGGTGGAATCCTTCAAAGCCCCCGGGCCAGTGGACAATACGGCCCAAAATGCAGAATCCTTTACAAAAGCATTCTATGGACACCTACAGTAATGCATGGAGCATGCTATCCCAAATAAAACCTAGACTCAGTCCTCCAAAGGCAGGAGACCTGTCTGGTGGACCCCGGCCATAAATAAGCCATACAACAGAAGGAGAAAGCTACTACATGACAGAGCAAAATCCCAAAAAGGGAAGGCGTCACTGATCAGTACTAGCAAGAAACTATGATCCCTCATAAAATCTTCTAAGGCCAGCTTTGAAAGAAAAATTGCACAAGACACTAAAGATAATCACAAAGCCTTCTTTAGTTATGTCAGAAACATGGGAGGAAACTCCCAGATATGCTCTGAGTTAGTGCAAAATGACTAAAAATTCACTGAACCCACAGACATTGCCAACATCCTGGCAGAAAGGTTCAGTGCAAACTTTTCCACCCCTTCCCCCCCAAAAGAGCAAATGTCTATCACAACAGAGTGTAGCCTTCCAGAGATCACAGATGCACAGATGCCCTCTCCAAAGCTAAAAACACAGCATCAATGGGACCAGACAGTGTCCCGGGCTGCGTCTTACATGAGCTCCAAGAAGAACTAAACCCTTATATAAAATCACTGTTCAATCTCAGCCTTACTACAAGATATGTTCCCAAGGAATGGTGTACAGCAACAGTGGTCCCACTCCACAAAGGTGGTGCCACAACAGACCCCAGAAACTATTGCCCTATAAGCCTGACTAGCCTGGTCTGCAAAGCTATGGAACGTATCATCATGGAAATCATAAACAAAGACATTGGGAACCTCCAGACACTGGATCCTACCCAATTCGGCTTCGTTAAGGGCAGATCTTGCCTCTTGAACCTGGTTGACTTCTTTGAAACAGTTACCAAAGCCATAGATGAAGGGAAGGTAGTCCACACAGCCTACCTGGACCTCGCAAAGGCCTCTGACACAATACCCCACTCGGGCATCATAAATAAGCTCACCAGCTTAAATATCAACCCCTATGTCACAAGATGGGTTGCAAACTGGCTCAGGGATAGAACCCACATGGTCAGAATAGCAGGTGCCATGTCAGACTCTAAACCTGTTACAAGTGGTGTCCCACAAGGCTCAGTCCTGGGACCTCTCTTGTTCGGTATATATGTCTCCGAGGTATAGGCTAACACGGGTGGACTATGGCTGACCAAGTTCGCAGATGACTGCAAACTGGGTGCTATAATCGACTCTCCGACTGACACAAGCATCCTCCAAAAGGGTCTCACAGAGATGGATAACTGGTGCCAGAGCCATGGCCTAAAGCTAAATGCCAAAAAGTGCATAGTCATCCCCTTTGTAAAAAACAAAGTGCCCACAAATTACCACATAGGTGGTAATCCATTAAGTACTGTAGAAGTAATTAGGGACTTGGGGACCCAAGTAGATAGCAACCTCTCCTTTGACAATCACATTGCCAAAATGGTTAGAAAGACCTTTTATATAGCCCACCTTATCATGAAAGGGTTCACATCTAGATCAAGAGAGGTCATTGTGCCCCTCTACTCATCACTTATCAGGCCCATAATTGAGTACAATGCCCCGTTTGGGATGTACCTTACCCCACACCTTCAGCAACTGGAAAGACCCCAAACGTATCTCACCAAGAGGATCAAGGGGCTCAAACAGATGCCCTATGCAGTTCGGCTAAAGAAACTCCAGCTCTACTCAGTTGCGTACCGCCTACTCAGAGGCGATCTGTGTCTGACGTATAAAGCCATGTCCAACCCAGAATTAATGGACATGCTTCACCTCAGGAAATCTAGATCCCTTAGAGCTACACGCTCCAGGGACCTGAACCTCAGCACAGAAATAAATAGGACATGCTGGAGGGACAGATTTATATCCCAGAGGCTCCCCTCACTCTGGAACAAAATCCCAATACATGTCAGGCAGAGCCCCTCACTGACCTTCTTCAAGAGAAATCTTAACGAATGGATGGGAGATCGTGAGTTTACCACTGGGATCTCTTCTGTGTCGCTGCTTGACAGAGGTACAGTAAACAAACCTTAAAAGGGCTACCTTCTGTGACCTACTATACAGAGGCACAGTCAACTAATCAAAAAGGGTGGCGAAAGCCAAACATACTCTGGCTAGGCTTATAAATGCCCTAGGGCAGATAGCCTAGTATCAGCCTATGAACCTATGAACCTATATTTGTGTGTGTTGCGTGTGTGTTTATGTTTGTGTGTGTGTCTGTGTGTGTGTGTGTGTGTGTGTGTGTGTGTGTGTGTGTGTGTGTGTGTGTGTGTGTGTGTGTGTGTGTGTGTGTGTGCACGTGTATGTATGTATATGCATGCGCACATATGCACTTGCATTTGTGTGTTTGTATATATGGTTGTGAGTTATGTTTTACTTGCTGTTCAGCTACTCATGGTCTGTTTGCTTGCAGTTGAACAATCTTCTGTTTATTAAATATGAGACACTTGAATACACAGACTGTGCTTGAAATTATGCTTTCTCTGAGTTTATGCACCTTCAGAGAGAGTGTATTTGTAGGCTGGGGATGGGGTGCAGAGCTGAAATGTCAGGTGGTGTGAGGGGGCTTAATGCTGCAAAAAACACTTTTTTAAACTTGCTGTCAATTGAAAGCATACCATGATACAAACAGTCAGTGTGTGTGTGTGTGTGTGCATGCGTGTGTGTGTGTGTGTGTGTGTGTGTGTGTGTGTGTGTGTGTGTGTGTGTGTGTGTGTGTGTGTGTGTGTGTGTGTGTGTCCATGTATGCATGTGAGGCTACATGCATCTGTCTGTTTGTCTGCTTGAGATAACCCCCTCCACCCCCCGCCAACACACACCCATAAATAGCATGGGTTACATGGGTTATTAGAAGTATTTCAGTGGCATGTTCATAGGTTCATAGGTAGGTACTAGGATATTGGCCGTAGGGCCTATATAAGCCTAGCCAAAAAGGTACCCTGGCTTTCGCCACCCAAGAAAATGATTTTCCTGTGCCACTGTTGAGCAGAGCCACAGAGGGAATCCTCGGGGTGAATTTCCTATTTCCCATCCAATCATCAAGATTTTTCTTGAAGAGTGCTAATGAGGAGCTTTGTTTGATATAGTTAGGTAGTTTGTTCCAGAGTATGGGAAGTCTCTGGGACAGGAATCTATCCCTCCAGCATGTTCTGTTTATTGTGGTGACAAGGTTTAGGTCCCTAGAGCGTGTAGCTTGGAGGGATTGGGATTTCTTTAAGTGGAGCATTTCCAACAGCTCTGGGTTTGACATAGCTTTGTATGTTAGGCAGATATCGCCTCTGAGTAGGCAATATGTGATGGAGTAAAGCTGGAGTTTTTTAAGACGGTCTGCGTAGGGCATCTGTTTGTGGCTGGTAATCCTCTTTGTGAGGTATTTCTGTGGCCTTTCCAGTTGTTGTAGATGTCTTGTGAGGTACATACCAAAAGGGACGTTGTACTCTATAATGGGTCATTGTGTCACTGGCATAAGAAAAGATATCTGGAGGAATGACAGCAGTAGCTGAGTGAGTTGATGCTATTCCAGGAATAGCCTACAGTGGCATTCTGTGAATAAGCACCAGAGCGATTCTTAATTAATGTAATAAAATGCAGCTGATCACCATGATCATGACGTGAAGACATTTTCTACACAATTCCTGAGTTCCTCTACACAAATGGACAAGATAACTACTACTAGTAGCCCTAAGGATGATCAAATATGGTAGCCGAGGAGCAAGAATATGCCAGAAAGGATAGAGATGTTGATAATTATAAGGAAATGAGAGATCTGCCACAAAGCGTTAGGACTGATACACAGCCGATCAGTCCCACAGCAGTAGTTAGTGAACACACTCTGGTTTCAACAACAGAAAAAGAAGCAGTTATTGCAGTAATACAACCTTAGACAATATGGAAATGTAAGGGGGAAGGAATGGAACTTCTGCTTGACCCTTGTGACAGTCCCATTCAGTGACTGCTTCAGTGTGGAGAACAACATAAAGTGATGGCAACAGTGTAGTAGATAAAGCTGTGGGCAGTGTCACCCATCAACACATCTCCCATTAAGCAGCAGAGGGAGCAAAGGAAAGAAACTCACATTAATGGATTGACTTGTGTATGCCACATTAGCAAGCACTTGTGCTGTTTGCAAACACTACAAATTTAAATTAGTCAGACAGACATTATGACAGCCATCAGAGCATTTTCACAGTGAGAAGACACATAACTAAGTGTTGTGTTTCATTGTGCTGTAAAAAAACACTAAGCCTTATCATCACTAATTTTACTCCACTTCACTTTCAGGGCTGATGAGGAGAGAATGCTATCAGGGTAACAAATGATGTGCTGGCTGAGTCATTTGTTGATGATATTATGCCATGTTCAATATTTCATACATTTCAAATTTCCTCCAGCCTCTGAGTTATAATACTGCATAAGCAAATCCACAGGCTTGTCTTCATCCCTACAGCATTCATAAAGTATCTGTCATAAAGTGTTTTGAATGGTTACAGACAAGAGAACTTGACAAGGGCTGAGACACGTTATGTAACCAAAGTCTTTGCAGAGATGCTGGTCATGAAACTGCAGCTGTTTTCCTTTGTGTCAACATCTGACTTTCAGACACTGATGGAAATATTAGTTGCCAAACTATCATGTCCCTGAAGAAAATTATTTCTCAGATGTTTCCCCCTGACAGCTGCTTGGAGCTATTCATAGCAGGACATCATAGACACTGAATGATTCATTGGAGGAAAAAGATGTACCTCACTGCAGAGATGGACCAATGGGCAGATTATAGACTAAATGGCCTCCACTGGCCATTCAGTTACCTTTCTGTCTTTGATCCCACCCTCTCCAGTCATTGAAATCAGGGTCTGTATGATGCTGCACTTAATGTGAAAACCATGGTGCAGGGACCCTGGCCGACAAGCTGTCCCTTTTCAAATTTTCAGCTTCATGGTAAAATACTTCAGGAATCAGAACTTAATGTCTGTTACTCACAAAATCTGCACTTGTTTTAGACATGCAGTCAGCCCTAATGACTTACTGAGGTAGATGCAAATCAGGAATTGGGTTCCACTGCACCTCATGATGCAAGAAGTTACCACTAGGTAGAATTCTGCATGCTGCGCAATGACATATGATACAGCAGCAGTGTGCAGCCACAGGACAAGCAATGGGAAAGGGGAATGTAGACATTACCCCCATCACTAACATCTAAGGCACAGCTTTACTATTTTTTACAGTCTTTGGAGCAGGCTACATGAGTGCTGTTATTGATGATGGAGTCGATAATGTCTTACCACTCATGTCAGTGCACAGACTCAAGTGGTGGTGTCTCTAACAGTACTGTCATGCAATAAACAAAAATACCATGTTGCATTACAGTTGAAAGCATTCTTAGATAACGGATGTGATGTGTACATATGCACACTAGAACATTACATGTTCTTTTCCCCAGATTTGAACTTAAATGATACCCCACAGTAATTTTTCAGACCCCATGCCTTAAAGAACATGACTTACTCTTAGGAAATAATAGTTCACAGAGTGACTGTAGGCAGTTTACAGAAATCATTGGCCTTATGCAACACAAATTCCGGTGCTACTGTTCTAACAAGGCTGCATTAAAAGACTTATCACTACTGACACTCTGCAGTCTCAGCAGTGTCACACCACAGCTACTGCCATGCTTTGTATGAGGATTAGTGCGAAAAACCACTATAGAACATACTGACACACTTTGAAATGATAATCCCTGGGATTCACGATCACAAAATACCATGCAGAAACAGTGTAGCCATTCCTGCATGGAATATGGCCGCCGAGCGATCCATGAATGCGCCATTTTGATGTGCACAAGTGGCCCTACACTGTTCCTGCATGGAAAGCCATGCAGTATGCTAATCAGCTCATTTGTTGGTTAAAACCATGAAAATGAGCTGATATAAAGATCCAGGAAGTAGGCAGGTCTCCATGCAGGAACAGTGTTATTTGCAGAAATGTATTTGGTTACTAACCAAATACATTTCTGCAGATAATAAAATGGAGGCATGACAGCTCTCAAAAAAGCATGTATTAGAATGGTTAGGCATGCCAATGGCCAAATATATGGCCATTGGCATGGAAAACCATTGTATTATTATGGAAATAAAACTTTTTTTTTGGCCGATCTTGGCTGTTTAAGCTTTGGGAAGCGGCACACAAACAGAATGGGGCAGAAAAAAAGGTGAAAAACGAATTATAAGGGAAATCTGCATTTTGCCATTATACTCTATGGCATGCAGAATGTCAATAATGGCAGGGAACAGTGGTTGTTAAGGGGGAAGGATCTTGTGTAGTGCAGTAACTAGGGTCGGGAGGGTGGCCTAATGGTTAAGGTGTTTGCCTTACAAACACAAGGTGTAGTGTTTGAGTCTCACAAGGGATAATTGGCTAGGCTTAAAATGGCTCACAAGGGCAGTTAGCTTAGTACTAATCTATGAACCTATGAACTATGGAGTAAGGCAGTGGGGTATGTTAATGAGGGGACCTATACCGAATCACAGAAATTTTCTAAGTGTCACACTGCACCTAACCATGTAGGTGCTCTAACACCACTGTGTAGACAGGAGGAGCAGCTAACATGAAAAGGGGGTGGGTCATGCTTGCTGTAAGCACATTGAAGCTCTGTTGGCTAGGTTTGTGCTTAGCTAAGCACAGCTAAACAAGGGTATATGTCTGAGGCTGCATAGTCTTATTCTATGAACTGAGGAGCATGTTCGCAGCCAGGGGAGGACCATTTCTTGCTGTTTACACTAGCTAAACAGGTCTGGGTGGTGCTCCAGGGATTAAGCAGGAAGGACATATGAAAAGTAAAAGGAAATAGCAGAACAAGGGAAATGGAGTACAACCAGCAATAAGGGATACTGCAACACACAATGGGCCATTGAAAGCACTCAATAATACAGCTGGCAGGTGGCGGCATAGCTGAAAATGGTGGGAGATATAAAAAAAAAAATAAAGGGCAACAGCACAATAAAGGAGAAATGAAGTAGAAATCACTAATATGGGACTCTTGCAACTCACAATTGGCAGGCAAAGCACATACTAATACACCTGGCAGGTGGTTGCAAGCTGAAAGTGGGAGGAGATGTAAGTAAAAAATAATTAAAATAAGGCAACAGCAGAAGAAAGGCAATCATGCACAAATTAACAGTAATGCCTCTAACATTCACAGTGGCCAAATCAAAGCCATGAGTAATATAGTGGCAGCTGGAATGTATCATAGTAAGCCAATCATACAGGCAGCATCTGCAGCACAACAGTATAAACTATGCAATCACCTTTCAGTCTGTTTTTTCCCACAAACTCTGTACCATTGTTGTATACATGCGGGGGAATTTTAACTGGAAAAATGTTAGGGGCTGCCATTGTTTGGATCCATCAGTATGTGCTAGAGGCTGATGGTGGAGAGGAGGATAATGCTGACAACTGCCACAGACCAAGGAGGAGGAGAAGAGTGTTCAGACCCAGGGTAACCTACCAGAGGCTACATGAACTGGAGATAGTAGAGTGCTACAGGGTGGAGAGAGACATACTTCAGCAACTCACCGAGCTGTGCCGGCCTCAACTCAGAGCTAGAATCAACAGAGGGGAACCCATGTCAGTGGATACCAAGGTATGTGTAGCCTTAAGAATTCTAGTTACAGATACTTTACAGGTACTCCATCAGTTCCTGGATGCAATGCTACCACATGCTGGTGAGCACATTTACTTTCCCAGCACCCGTGAGGAGATGACCAGCAATATGCATCTCTTCCACCATGTAGCAGAATACCTGGAGGTACTGGGTGCCATAGACTGCACGCACATCCACATCAAAGCACCATCCAGTGAACAGAGTAGGGTCTACATAAACCACAAGGGCTTCCCCTCCATCAACTGCCAGGTCATGTGCAATGCCCAGGGCATTATCATGAATGTGTGTGCTGGCAGCCCTGGAAGCTATCACAACTCTCACATCTGGCATTTGTCACTGCTGTACCAGCCGTTTGCCAGGGGGGCATCCCATATGACCATCTGGTAGGGGATGCTGGCTATGCATTGGAGCTGTGGATGATGACACCCATCAGAAATGCACACACACCCACACAAGAATGCCATAATGAGGCACATGCACAAACCAGGATCATTAAAGACCATGTGTTTGGGAATGCTCAAGTCATGGTTCCACTGCCTTGACATATTTTATTTATTTTTATTTATTTATTTAACATTTGTTGACCAGGAATGTCCGACTAGGTTCCACAGAGCCTGTTTTCAGTGGAGGCCTGGGGAGAAATGCTCCAGATGCATGTCTTTGGAATCTGGTGGAGCCTTGCAGTACTCTCCAGCCACATATGCACACATGTTCATAGTATGTGCTATGCTACACAATATGATCCTGTGGAAACAGCTGCAGCAGGAAAAGCACGGGGAAGGGCCACACAGCCCACCACCGTTGCCAATGTCCCCACAGGCACAGAGGGACTCACAGGAGGAGGCCCCTTAGCCTGCTCCTATAGGCATACAGAGGTGTCCCCAGTATTCTCAGGCCTTGGCAAAGAGGCAACGCATAAGCACACACACTGACACTGTAGGCACCTCAGAGACTGACACCTCTCTCTGACTCGCACACACAGTAAAATAGATGACACACACATCACATTACCTATAACTTACCATGTACAGGCAGGGTACTGTGTGCATCCAACATAGGCAGCCCTCAAGCACCATCCTCATAACTGCTGTAAGCACAAGGTAAGTCTGTCTTCTTAACAATAAATGAATGGAAGAGTATGTTCTGTTAGCATATCTATGGTAATGTTGCATGCATTCAAGGGAATGGGGTGGCCTACTAGGATAGCAGCACACAACAGACAGCTATGTGGCCCACCAGGAAATGTCTGGCCAAAACTGGCCACCATACACTATGCATTAGTACCCAAGGTGGCAAACCCCACTGAAGTATAAGTGTGGGGACAACTACGTGGGCAGTCATAGGTCACAGGCATGGATGTTAGGGTAGGGGTCCCATAACAACCCCTCACACCCACACAGCAAGTCAGCGGTAGAAAACCACAGAGAAATGTCTGGTAAAGGCACACAAATGGCAGCAATGTTGAATTAAACTCCTACAGACTCACGCAGTGATAGCATAGCAGGACCCGCAGTTGCAGTAAGGCTATGAAGGGTAAGAAGTCTGAAACTCAAATGTATGCCAGTACAATTTGACCTGGACTCTTTATTGATATGCCTCCAGTCCCCAAGACAGGGCACAATAGTATGGTAAATGGAGCCAAAATGTAAAGCAAATACCAGCACAGTCTGTGCAAATGTGTACAGTGGACAGGTGTGCCCCCCCATATACCCACACAAACTCAGTAACATATATGTTTGCATGGAAATAGCAACATAGCACACACTGGCAGGGCCATACCAATACAAATGAAAACATTATGCCTGTCCACAATATTCAGGGGTCAATGAGCTATGTATATGTGTGGTTAATACTGTCTGGAACTGGCCAGCATGTTCCTCTGGCAGTCATCTAGTACTGCCCTAGGTACAGTGTTGCCTTTGACAGGGCCATGTACAGATAACTGCAGTTCCAACTCTTATGCATGTCAGTGACACTAACTGCTCTGCCATTGACATACCTGGAAGTCAAAGTGCTATGTGGAATATGCTACACATATTACTGATGTCTTGAAGAATGCGCAGCAGAGGTGCCAAGGCTTTTGCGAATATAAGTGCTGTGTGGTACTTTTGCCAGTAATCATTCTCAATAATCCTTTTTCTTATTATGATTGCTTTTACAAATAATGGACATGCCTGCACAGTTGAATGCACTCTGTACCCACACCCATAACTCCCAACCTCTGACAACAAGATGACTGGACAAGGGCAGAAAGAAAAGTGGAACAAAGGCACAATGATAGGCATGTGTTGTACATATCGCCCTTACATACTGAGAAAGTTGGTGGGGTGAGGGGTTTGCAGTAGTGGGAATTGTCTGAAGGATATGTATTCGGAAACAGCAATGTCTGTATTACTGTGTAACATCACACTTCAATTATATGTAACTAACTTGCCATAAAAACACAAGTTTACGTAGAAAGGTAGAAACCTCTAGTCAAACACTTGGACAACCTGCCAAAAAATCTATAGGTCGGAGGTATGCACACACAAGGATATGACATCTCAGGTTAGAAAGATACCACACAAGCAGGAGATCCCCAGCCAGTATATCACCAGGATGCTGGACTGTTCACACAGCTGTGTGTCATTGTTACACTGGCTGTAGCCGCACCTCACAAATGGCCTTGATGGGCAAGAATTTACATAGCTGCCCTCATAATATTGGTCTATGCATCATGCAACTACTATTCCTCTGGTAAAGCATTGTGATGATCTGAGGATGTCTGGCACTAGGTAATGACACAATACATTGCAGTTTCAGACTACAGATATGTCAGAAAATGTCTGCTAAACAAAACAAGTACCCTGAGGAAAGTCCTGTGTACACCTGAGATGTATGGCTGCAGCACACAAAACCCTGGACTGGAGTACACCTATCTCTGGAATGGAGTCCCATCCTAACTATAGAAGGTCACACTGGACATTCTCCTACACTTAGAGAATTACAGGACATGTTGGAACCCACATTGGAATATATGACTGTACTGTACTGTGTATATATATATATATATATATATATAATATATATATATATGTATATGTCCATGCATACAGACAGCTATGTACATTTCAATTGTCCCCACACACACACATCAGACAGGATTACCTTCAGCTAGCTGTAGGTGAGCCATATGTGATATATCTGCATCTGTTGTGTGAAGTACACACACACATATATATGGGCAACAGATAACATATGTCGAGCATACACACACATAGATGTGGGGAACTGAAAGACAGACAGTGATACAGAGAGAGAGAGACACAGGGGGACACAGACAGAGTGAGTCACACACACGGATATCCTGAATGGCATACAGTGATGTCCTGCTGTGGACAGTGACATACCAGTTGTAAACAGTCACATGTGCAAGTATAAAAGGTGAGCCTCATTGTGTAACAGTACTGAGGTTGAGTTTATAATATCACATCACCTGTGTGTGTGTGTGTGTGTGTGTGTGTGTGTGTGTGTGTGTGTGTGTGTGTGTGTGTGTGTGTGTGTGTGTGTGTGTGTGTGTGTGTGTGTGTGTGTGTGTGTGTGTCTCCATAGGTCCAAGTATTAGGAAACTCTTCCCATTTAGTACACTTCACATTGCCCTACTTCACAATATCTGCTGCTTTCATTCACCTTAGAAGTACCATTGGACACTGATCATCCCTATAAGCTCTGTAGCATGTGCGATAACTGTGTAACACTATAGTAGAATAACTAGATCGGTAGGGGTTCTAATCTCAATACTGGCAACTGTGTGTGTGTGTGTGTGTGTGTGTGTGTGTGTGTGTGTGTGTGTGTGTGTGTGTGTGAGAGAGAGACAGTTGTGTATGTGTGAGTGAAGGGGGTGTGTGTTTTCTTGTAGGTGAAACAGTTTTAGGCCATTCCCACCCACAACACTTCCTGGTGCCCCACTTTATCAGTCCTGCTGATGTCATTCCCCTTATTGGTACCTTTGGCCAGTTGTCAGCCCAGTAAGCTCTGTAGCATGTGTGATAACTGCATAACACAATAGTACAAAACACTAGTTGATAGGGGTTCTACTCTCAGATCTGACAAATGAGTGTGTGTGTATGTTGGTAAGAAGAAGTATTTTGATAAGTCTCCCACCCACTGCCTTACTTTATCAGTCCTGCTGATGTCATTCCCATTATCAGCACATTTGGCCAGTGGTCAGTCCAGTAAGCTCTGTAGCACGTGCGATAACTGTGTAACACTATAATACAAATAACTAGATAGGCAGGGGCTCTACTCTCACATTTGCTAAGTGTGGGTGTCTAAGTGTGTATGTTTGCAGGAAGAAGTATTTTGATAAGTTACCCACCCACTAACATACTTTATCAGTCCTGATGATGTCATTTATCTTATCAGCACCTGTGGGCAGTTGGCAGCCCAATAAGCTCCGTAGTGCTTGTCATAACTGTGTAAAACTATAGTACAACTAACTAGATAAGCAGGGGTTCTACTGTCAGATCTGGCAAATGTGTGTGCGTGTATATAAGTGTGTGTATAACTGTGTATGTCTGTAGGAGAAAGTATTCTGATAAGTTACCCACAGACTGGCCTACTGTATCAGTCATGCTGGTGTCACTCCCCTTATAGGTTCATAGGTGTGTACTAGGCTAATGGACTTGGAGCCGTTACAAGCCTAGGCCATAGAAGTGCCCTGCCATTGTGCCACCCGACATTAGTTCACAATGACCCCATCAAGTAGAGGTACTGGAGTGATCCTTGGGGGGAGCATTCTATAACCTATCCAGTCATCAAGATATCTCTGGAACAGGGCCATCTAGGTGCTTTGCTTGACATGTATGGGAAGTCTATTCCAGGGCATGTACAGCCTCTGGGTGAGGAACCTGTCCCTCCAGCATGTTGTGTTGATTGTGGCAATGAGGTCGAGGTCCCTGCAGTGTGGGGTGCAGAGAGAATTGGATGTCTTTAGATGTAGCATTTGTAAAAGAGCTGGGGCAGACATGGCTTTGCAAGTCAAGCAGTGATCGCATCTAAGTAGGTGATATGAGACTGAGAATAGCTGGAGTCTCTTGTGTTTGTGTAGGACATGTGTTTAATGCCTAGGATCCTCATTGTGAGATACTTCTGTGGCTTCTTCAGCTGTTGCAGGTGTCTAGTGAGGTACATACCAAATGGACCATTATACTTGATGATTGGTGTAATGAGGGAAGAGTACACAGAGACAATGACCTCCTTCTTCATGGATGCAAAACCCTTAGTAATAGGATCTGCCACATAGAAGGATTTCCTGACCACAATGGCAATGTGGTGGTTAAAGGAGAGGTTACTGTCAACCTGTGTCCTCAGGTCTCTTATAACACCTACAGTGTTCAGTGGGCTCCCATCAATGTGGTACTTAGTGGGAACTGAGATTTTACCAAAGGGGCTGATGATGCATTTTGTGGTGTTAAGCTTCAGGCCATGGTTTCTACACCTGTCAGTAGTCTCAGTGAGGCCTTTCTGTAGGATGTCTGCATCACTTGCGGAGTTAATGATGGCTTCCAGCTTGCAGTTTTCTGTGAACTTAGTCAGCCAGAGTTCCTCTGTGTTGACCTGGACTCCTGAGAAGTACATGCTGAACAGGAAAGTACCCAGGACTGATCCCTGTGGGACTACACTCATGACTGGCTGGCAGTCTGACTTGGAGCTCACT
The DNA here is from genome assembly GCF_019279795.1 of Protopterus annectens. Taxonomy (NCBI): domain Eukaryota; kingdom Metazoa; phylum Chordata; order Ceratodontiformes; family Protopteridae; genus Protopterus; species Protopterus annectens. The sequence goes on along the minus strand of NC_056726.1, from coordinate 296,400,986 downwards.
ACTTTTACACTGTGTGTTCTATCTGTGAGCCAATTTGCAACCCCCTAGTGATATAGGGGTTGATGCCTAGTTTAGTGTGTTCATCAATAATACCTGACTGAGGAATGGTATCAAGAGCCTTGGCCAGATTGATGCAGGCTGTATGCAGTGCCTTACTGTCATACATAGTCCTAGTGATTGACGCAAAGAAGTCAACCAGGTTGAGCAGACATGATCTACCTTTCACAAAGCCAAACTGTGTGGGGTCTAGAGTTAGGAGATTACCTATATGTTTGTCGACCAGGTCCCTGATGATGCACTCTATAGCTGTACATATCAGACTCATCAGGCTAATGGACTGATAATTCCCAGGGTCTGTAGTTGCCACACCTTTATGGAGAGGGATGACTGTAGCAGTGTGCCATTTGGGAGGGATCAAGCCTGAGGTGAGGCTGTGACTGAACAGGGCACACAGATGTGGTGCCAGGTATCTTTGTAATTCATGTAGAACACAGTCAGGGATAATGTGGGGTCCCATGGAAGCTGTATTCTTGCCCGTGAACAATGCAGGTGTAACCTGGGCAGCAGTAATCCTGGGTGCCTGGCATTCTTCTGGCATTCTGATTGTTCCCCTGGGGGGAAGGGAGGGGTAAAGCTGGTACTGAATGTGTTGGCAAGAATGCTGGCAATATCTGTTGGTTCAGTATAGGAGGTAGAATTTTGCAGTAACTCAGAGCACTTCTGGGTATTTGTGTGGAGGTTCTTTATATCACTAACAGAGGATTTGTGATTGCTGTCTGCTGCAATTCTGCTGTCATAGGTGGCTTTACATGATTTCATGAGAGATCTCAAGTTGTTGTTGAGACTAATAATGGAGTGTTTCCACTCTTGGGACTCCACCATTTTCTGCAACAGTTTCTTCCTTCTGTTGTACAGGTTATTAATGGCAGGGGACCACCAGATTGGCCTCCAGTGTTTGGAGGAGAGTGTCATGGTTCTGTTGGGTATGGCTAGTTCCATGCATTGATGTACATGTTTGCACAGTGCATTTGTGCATGATTCGTCAGTCATGCAGCTATTTTCCATTGGCATGGGTGCTGTAAAGTTAGCCACTTCTGTTCTTATGAGTCCAAAGTCAGCTTTGGAAAGGTTTTTCAAGGTGGTTACCTTTGTGGGGGTGTGTGTGAAATGTGGATTTCCATGGTGATTACGCTATGTTGAATCTGACCAGATAGTGATTGACTACTGTTGTCAAGCAATGGTCCCATATGTTAATAATCAACACAGGTCAAGGATGTTGCTTCCTCTACTGGGTGTCAGAATGAGCTGGTCCAGGGCATTGGAACTGATGAATTCCAGGAAGCATTGGGCCAGTGTATTGATGCTTGAGTATCTTACCCAGTTGATGGAGGGGTAGTTGAACTCTTATAGTATGAGAGTGTTGGGTTGGACCTTGATAGTTTCCAGGGTGTTGAGGAATGTGGATTGACAGTATAGGGACATGGATGTGGACCTATAGCAGGCTATGACCTAGATTTCACCATTACCCAATGTCAGTTGTACCTGAAGTATCTCAGATGGGGTCTATATCAGATCAACAAAACAGCACATTATCGAATGCCATAATGACGAACTGCAAAACCCAACCCTAACAATATCAAAACCTCAAAACACCGAATTTTTTTCCCACAGAAAAAATTCGCTGTTCCAAGTAACACACACACACACACACACACACACACACACACACACACACACACACCACAAGCACACTAAAAATCAGCAATCCACACACATGCATTTAAAAGTTACATCTAACCCTACACTACACTGCACATACACTACTATCTATCCACTTACCTTAACCTAGACCCTAACCCTAAGGTCCATCACTATCGCACACTCACCTCACCCGCACCCTAACCCTAACTCACTTAACCCGCCCCAACCCCAGATTTTCACTATCGCACACTCACCTCACCCACGCCCTAACCCTAACTCACTTAACCCACCCCAAATTCTGTCACAATTGCACACTTACCTGACCCACCCCCTAATCCTAACTCACCCAACCCACGCACTAACCCGAACGTCCGCACAATTACACACTTACCTTAACACAACCTGTAACTTTCCACCCCATCACTGAAAACAGTGAAGCCGCAACAATGGCCAACCAAAGTCTTTCCCTAGGAAAGAATGTGGTCTTGTGCAGCTTTGCTGTTTTCAGCATTTGCGATATTGGGTACGATATTAGATAATTCCCAATTCTGCTGTTTCGATGATCTAATATAGACCCTCTCAGATGCATTATGCTGGGATACTACTCTGGATGTGTGCATATCTGTTATTAATATGGAGGCACCACTGTCTTTGTAGGTGTGATCCATGTTTTGGGGCTGACAGGAGTGGAATGAGTTATAGGCTGGTAGTGCATGGGTGCTGTCTGCTGCTGTAAACCAGGTCTCTGTTACAGCACAAATGTCAATGTTCTTCATTTTGAGGAGTGCTTCGAGTGGCTGCATCTCGAGATGTAGATGTCTAGTGTTGAGCAGCATGACCCACAGACTACATATATGTATAGCTGTTATGGTGGTAATTTGATGTGAACCACTGCCTAAAAAGGCGATATAGGGATGGCAAGACACTTAACCAGTACCTGCAAATCCAGGGATGACAGATGCAGGCCATCTCTGGCAACCATTGCAGTCTGTCAATCATGTCATCACAAGCAGACAGATACTGGATCCCATGAGAGTGACACCAGACACTTAAGCCAATTGTTGAAGTCAATCATTTGTTGTTTCTACTGCAGTATCATTCTGGGTGACAGTAGTATGCTGCTCAGGGCTACTGTCATACCTGCCTAGCCCACATAATCCAAGAGATCCAACATGTCTCTTTTCATATAGTCCATGGAGGTGCATCTCAGGTCATTCACACACACATGGACAATGACAGAGTGATACTTGTAGTTGTTGTGGAGTGACCTGACTGGGTGTGTTATGTGTTGGATTCTGACACTTGATAGACAGCTGACTATTACCTCCTCCATGTTCAACCTAATGAGTGGGCCATCTGTGTGCCTCACTATTGAGTCACCTATGAGTTGGTTGGCCTTTGGGGCTTAGGTTGAGGGGCACATTGTGTAGGTGAGATATGTGTCCTGCGATTTGTGCTGTGCTGTGGTGGTTGAGTGGGTGCCTGTCTTGGTGGTCTCCGCTGTTTGGGTAAATGTCTTTTGAGTGCCTCTGTGAAGGTGGGTGTGTGGTTATTGTATGTATGTCAGAGCTGTGATAATGGGTGTTCTGGAGGGGTATGTGTTCCATGTGGTGTGTTGCAGGTGTTGACCCTTCTCCTCTTGACCATCTAGTCCAGTCTTCGCTGGAAAGTGCATATCTTCCAATTCGGTGATATAGGGGTATCTCTCACAAGTTTGAGGGTTGGGAGTTTAGAGGAGAGGGTTGTCTGTGTACATGAGGCAGTTGCAACAGTGCCTCAGAATGCCCAGGTGCACCAGGTTAATGGGGAAAAGCACAGATAACTGCACTTTAATCATGCCAGGAGGGGTGGTCATAACTACTAAGTACTGCAGCTAATTCCCTGAGGAACGACTACTGCTGATGGCTGTCAGGTGTGCTAGAATAATTGATAAAAAAACCTGCTGAAGTGCAAAGCTATTAGGCTATTTGAAGTGCAGGAGAGAAAGAACTAACAAGATCTAAGGGGAAAACTGAAGGCAGACTTTCTGGCACCTGTAAAAGTTTACCTCAACTGTGTAGTTATCAGCACCTTTGGCCAACTATCAGCTTAGTAAGCTCTGTAGCATGTGTGATAACTGTGTAATACTATAGTACAAATAACTAGATTGGCAGGGGTTCTAATCTCAATACTGGCAAGTGCGTGTATGTGTGTGTGTGTGTGTGTGTATGTGTGTATGTGTGTGTGTGTGTGTGATGTCATTTACTTAGAAGTACCTTGGGACTAGGTGAAAATATGTAAGCTCTGTGGTGCGTCTGATAACTGCACAACAGTATAGTAGAAATAACTAGATAGGTAGGGGTTCTAATCTCACTACTGGCAGCTATTTGTGTGTGTTTGTGTGAGAATCATATACTGTGTATGTTATGCCATTTGAGCTGTGTACCACCCTGTAAATTTCCCATCACCCTACTTTACTAGGCCTGCTAATGTCATTCACCTTAGAAGTACCTTGGGACTAGGTAAGATTATGTAAGCTCCATGGCGCATCTGATAACGGCGTCACACTATTATAGAAATAACTAGATATATAGGGATTCTAATCTCACTACCAGCAACTGTTTGCATGTGTGTTTGTGTGAGAATCATATACTGTGTGTGTTATACCATTTTGAGTTGTGTACCACTCTGCAAACTTCCCATCACCCTACTTTACTAAGCCTGCTGATGTCATTCACCTTAGAAGTAGAAATAACTAGATAGGTGGGGTTCTAATCTCACTACTGGCAACTGTTTGCATGTTTTAAAACCTAACAATGGGGTAGTTTAATTTTTATGAACGAGGATGACTATGTTAAAAAGATGTTACAGATCTTAAATACTGATACATACTTAAAAATATCTCTTATTGAATTTAATGGTGCTTGCCAACAGGTAAAATCTCTGAGTAACGATTTGTTTATTGATACAAGGATAGACCTGGACACATTTAATTATCTTAACATGGTGGCGTCAATTACCCCAGTCATATTTGGGCTTCCTAAGATCCACAAGGACTTAGTTGATCCCTCATTCCACCCCATTGTGGATGGGAGAAAATGCATGACTTATGGTTGTGCTTAAACTAAAGAAATACTTAATAAATGAAAACCAAATCTGCCGTGATTCTTGGGATTTTTTAGGATCGCTTGATAATCTGGAGTTTGACAGTAACTCTAATTTTTTAACCATTGATGTCAAGGACCTTTATTCCATCATCCCACAGGACCTCGGCATTAGTTGGGTAAGGGAATTCTTACTCAAAAAAGCTGACCCAGGTGAGGAGATAGATTTGATTATCTTCTGGACATAGTTCTATCAAACAATTACCTTATATTTAATGGAGACTATTACCTTCATAAAACTGAAGTAGGGATGGACTCCCCCTAATTGTGTTATGACCCACTGGGAGGGTGAGTTCCTGTTTAAAAGCAATTTGTTTAAGGAGAAAGTACTTTGTTACACCTGCTTTTTGGATGACATTTTTATCATACTAAAGGGCGACTACAATGTAGCTTTAGCTTTTGTGGAACTTCTTTCTGGGTCCACTTCTTTCCTTAAATTTACATTTGAATTCAGTGTGAACAATATCACATATTTAGATGTTTTGGTAAGAAAGGACGCTGAAGCACAGACATGCCATGGTCAAGGAGTGCCAAGGTCTCACCCCACCGTCTATTCATGACCTTAGTATTTTGATGTGTAGCCTCAACAAGGTCATGTAAGTCACCATGTAAATCAGGAAGAGTTGCATCTACCACCCTGAGTATTTGTCTGTTGTGCTGCTCACTATGTGCCTGTGCATCCATGACAGTCCAAAACATGCATCTGGTGACTCCTGCTGTGGCACTTGTGACAGTGGATTGATGAGCAGCGGTCCTCCTGTGAGCAGCCCTGTCCATCCACCTGTGTGGGACCTCACTTGTACTCTGGCTATGGCCATTGTCTACACTCACACCTGCCATAATCACCACACTAGCCTGTTCAATGCCACCACCTGCCAACTGTCCATCATCTGTGGCCACTGGTGATGGGGTATGTGTGGCCATTGTCACTGTGTGTGGGGATGGTGTGCACAAGAGTGGGATGCCAAACAATGGCACAGATTCAGCTCCTGACAACCCCACCTGTACTTCACTATTCCTATCATCACTGTCAGTGTCTGCAGAGATAATGACATCAGTTTCCAAGCAGGAGGGAATCCAAACCCCATCACCACCTGTGAGGGGAAGACAACATATGTACATTAATATCTGCACTCTGAGGTTGGCTGGTACACACACACACACACACACACACACACACACACACACACACACACACACACACACTTACAGGTGAGGTGGCAGAAATTTGTTACACAGACCACAAAGTACCCAAATGGTGACATGCATGACACACGGCCCTCAACATCATACATTGCAGCCAGTTTTACTACATGTAACTAACAATATAGAGCTCTGGGATATGCAATTAGTGTTAGTAGGTTATAGCCCTTCCCCAGCACAGACTGCACCCATATACACATCATTGCTGTTCACCTGTACAGCACAGTGGCAAGTACTATAGAACATACCTCACAAATTTACAGATCCTTGCAGGATGTGTAGATGTCTGGCTCATATGTTTGCTCTGTTTATCATAACCCCTGTGTTTTGATGATACATAACTGGGATGATCTGAGGAGTGACATCACTGATTAATGACATACATTTTAGTGTCAGACCTCCAAATCAGCAGTAAATGTATGGTCACACAATTCCTATTATATCACCAACCTTCTAAGCTTGCAGTGGATGTGATAAGTGTACACAACCCTGTTTATATGCCAGGTTCTTGTAATATATAAAATGAGACCGCAATAATGCATTTAAATATGTTTCCCACCTTTCATGTGACATATGACCTGTGCAATCCAATCGATAAACAAACAGATGTGTGACATGTAAAATATAATGACTGCAATATGTACAGTATGATGTTTGGATAAATGTGCTCACCCTTAAAATGATACTTTGTTCAAGCACCTTATAAGTGACTTACAGCATTCACTCATCTTGTGAAGGTGTCTATCAGCATGGCACATCTTTACTAGGCATTATTTAGCCACCCTTCCATGCAAAGGTCACCCAACTCTGTCAGATTGCAAGGGCGTCTCATGTGCACAGCCCTCCTCAGGTCACAGTAGGGTATGTCTATCTGGTGTGGGGCTAGGCTCTGACTGGGCCAATCCATACCCATTAGTGTGCTCAGGTGGAGCCTTTCCTAGGTAGCTTTGGGGGTATGCTTTGGGTCTTTGTCATTTTGAAGGCTGACACCGCTCCCCGTCCTCAGCATTCTTGCAGATGCCTTATGGATTTTGGCCAGATGTGGGTGTTATTTGGAACTGTTCAGAATTAACACCACTGTGACTACAGGCCAAGTTCTGGCTTTGGAACAGCATCCCCACAGCAGGCCAATGCCTCCAGCATGATTCACCATGGGGATGTTGGTGTTCAGGTTAAGAGGGGTGTTGCTTGTGCACCACAAATACTTTTTGGTATTGTGGCTGTGAGGTCAATCCATAGTTTCATTACACCATAACAAATTTTCACACATGCCTTTGATGTGCTGTATTGCAAATTGTATCCACCCCTGGATGTTTTTTGGTGTGGGGAAAGGCTTCCATCTTCTGACCATACCCCATAGGCCAGGCGTATACAGAATATGAGAGAGGTTCTCACATGTAGTACACAACACCAGTACTTGCAAGAGATTCCTGCACCTCCTTCAGTGTTGCTGTATGTCTCCTGGCAGCCTCCCTGACCAGGTTTTGACATGTCTTGGCATCATTTTTGGAAGGACGTCAGGTTCTTTTCAACAGCACTGTTGTCCCCTATTCAATCCACCTTTTGACAATTTTCTCCACTTTGTTCCATGGTGTATGCAAAGCTGTGGTAATGTTGTTGTTGTACCCTGCTCTTGATGGCTACTTTTCAAATATGAGATCCCTTTGCTGCTTTGTAAGCTGTCTGCAAGCCATGGCTGTTGGTGTTGCAGACAACTGAACGAATGTCATGAATATCCTACTTGGCAGCAGGCTGTTATTTGGTGTTACCCAAAGTGCCCTTACTTGATGGCAGGTGTGTACCAAAGCAGACTGAATGCTGTCAGTAAATCACAAGCTGCTACAATAAAATATTATTTGAAGGGTGTGCACACATATGCATCCAGCTTATTGTAAGGTTTGTATAATCCATATTTGGTGGCCAATAGATTGATTGGTTTTACAACTGAATTCTACATGTCATAGGTCACATTACAGGTTGGAAAAGGTGTGGACTGATATATTGTGGTCTCAGTTTGTATATATATCACAAACAACTGGCATCTTAAGAGGGGTGTGTACACTGTTCAAATCCACTGTATGAGAGTAATGTTTCACACATGTCCCTACCTTAGGCCGTTTGTCCCCCCATTTTGTTGGTCTCTGTCCAGAAGTCTTGCACTGACAGGTTGTGAGATATGTTACAGGGATGTTACATTCTCTTCAGATAGACCCCCTGTGGTGACCATTGTGATGCAATGCAGTTAACCCCACCACAAGTGAACATGCACATAAAGCAATATGGCTATGAGTGACAGTTTTGTGCATGGTACATTGCATGGCCTTCACATGCCTGGGATATTGGCAAACCACAACAGAACAATTCCATACTCACCAGCTTCAGGCTGTCATCCCACATGCTGAGTGGATGGACCTAGGTAGTTGTGGGAGAGAAGTATTGTCAGCAGACTCACATGTGGCATTGGTACAGGATGAATGCAGCATGTCTGCACATTTACAGTACAACCCACAATACTACACAATTTGCTGTTCTTCACCATAGATGTGCACTTCTATGCATTAGAAAACCCCATCCACAACTGCAATCTGACCTGACACATACATGTAGATACTCTACAAATACAAGTATGCCTGCTACACTAGTCTAGTAATCTCCACTGGGGCCTTACCTGCACACTCCTCATCCATTGTCTGGGTGCCACACACCTCCAGCATGTTTGGGGTCTGTACCCTGATGTTATACTGGGATAGGTGGCCCAGGGCTGCCAAGGAGCTCCTCAGTGAGTGTCAGTGGGGGCTGCATGGCTGGGCCCCCACCTGTAGCTGTGTGGTCTCTGGCCACTGTAGCAGCCCTTTGCTGGGCATGCCATATAAGGTCAGTTGCATGATGCCGGACCTGCTCGTATGTATGTGCATGCAGGCCAACATCATTTACCCTGTGGACTAGGTCACCCCACAGGCCACTCCTCTCCCACAGATGTTGCTGGCTCCAGCCAAACATTATGGCATGGTTCTGTAGTGTGGCTTCTATGATTATATTTGTCTCAGCCACTGAGAAAATAGACCTTTGCTGATGTGACATTGCACCTGGAAGACAAAAAGGAAAACACATCACAGGACCTCATACATTAGGCAACAGTATGTACAGAGCCTGCAAAGCTACATTGAATACCAGTAGCCACCATTCACAACCACAACATACCCCTGTTATCTATCAGCATTGTGTCTGCTTGCATTGCACTGCTGGTCCTGATGTGTCATATTCCCCACAATGAGGGCTAGTTAATTTTATAATCCTCTACTCCTCATTCATGTCTGTGTAGAGGGATGACATTGGTCATCTTCCATGTGGATGAGGTGTTGATGGTGCCAAGGTTTGGTGTGACTACAGTGTGTAATGCAGCTGGGAGCACATGCCTGAGTTCATGTAGGATGTGGACACGTATGTTATCAGGTCACATGGATACTTACGTTTGTTGTCTTTCAGTAGGCAATATGTACCTGCTCACTGGTGATGAGGAGAGGAGTGTGGGTGCTGTGCATATCCACCTATAGTGATGCTGAGCCAGGGGGTGATGTTTGCCCTAAACCTATCTGCAGCAGGTTGGCTCTAGCTATGTTGTGTGTGTATGCAGTCTGATTGACCACCATCACAGGGCGGTTTTGTTTTGTTGCCTCTGAGATTGCAGACATGAAGATGGCCTTGTGATTGGCCTTGGTGGATGTGTCCAATTTGTACTCATAGTTAGCCTTACAGTACTCCACCTGTGACCTTATATGTTTGATCAGACAAAGGCTGACTTGATGCCAAGTTAGAGCCAATTCCTAATCTGCCCTGTACAGCCAATATATAGGGACCAAGTCTGTGGTTTGTGTATTGCCACTGTCCAGCAAAGGGGATTAATCTACTTTGATGGAGGCAGATTTTACGAGTAAGGTATTGCTGAGCCCATACAGCTATGTCGATGTTCATATAACTATTTGTAGTAGGCATGGAAACACAGTCGTAACACAGCTGGACACCTCTTCAATTTCAAAAGATATTCATGCTTATTGTAGTACCCATGGCTGTGTCAGGGCAATGCAACAACCAGTAGCTGTAGAAATGTCACTCTGTTGGATGCACAGTAACTAAGATTACACACGTGTACAACATGTGCACCTTATTTAACTGACATTTTGCATCCCATGTCTGTTGTTATTTGGTGGCCAGATACACCTACTCATACTGACATGTGCACAGGTAATCCCTGATATACATTTCTGTTCTATGTCAGTATGGCACACTGTATTCACACTTTTGCTGCCCAGTCATCCCTCTCAACCCTTTAGAGCAGGACGTCTGTAGGATGCCACACATACATGGGGGGGCAATGGGACATAATTAGTGACACTGTATTAATATTTCAAACAAAAGCACACGTAGATTCCAGGGCTCTCAGACTGACCACGCAGATACCGAGAGACCAGAACATCATCTGATGAAGCTCATGTGAAAGTGCTAACCGTTGTATGAATGAATACTATTTTATTTGAACTGTTGGTATCTGCATGGTCAGTCTGAGAGCCCTGGAATCTATGTGTGCTTTTGTTCGAAAATTTTCTCTACCTGGGCTACTTGGCGTTCACTTTCCTTGGTATAGCTTTTATTGTGTTTACTGTATTAATATTGCTGTAACACACTTGAGTCATTCAATAGCACAGTAGCCTTTGCATTGGCTAACATACCCTAGAGGATGTCCAACACTCATATGGCAGGAAGAGAGGAGAAAGGCTAGGAGTGTGGTAGTGAGGGTAAGAACTTTTAATGTTGGCAGTATGACTGGTATAGGGACAGAGCTAGCTGATATGATGGCCATAGGAAGGTGGATATATTGTGTGTGCAAGAGACCAGATGGAAGGGGAGAATGGCTAGGTGTATCAGAGCTAGGTCACAATTGTGATATCAGGGTGTGGATGGGAGGGGAAAGGGGATAGGGGTTATCCTGACAGAACAGTGTGCCAAGGGTGTTTTTGGAGGATGACATGAGTGTCTGATAGAGTGATGTTTATGAATCTGAAAATGGATGGTGTAATGATGAATGTTTTTAGTGGATATGCTACATAAGTTGCTTGTGCGGTGGATGAGAAAGAGAAATAGTCAGTTGGATGACGTGGCGATGACTGTACCTGGGGGTGAGAGAGTGGTGATTGCAGCAGATTTCAATGGCCATGTTGGTGAAGGGAACAGAGGGGATGAGAAAGGGATGGGTATGTATGGTTTTAGGCAAAGGAATGCAGACAGTGAGATGGTAGTGGATTTTGCAAAAAGGATGGACATGGCTGTGGTGAATACATACTATAACAAGAGGGAGGAGCATAGGGTGACATACAAGAGTGGAGTGAGATGCACACAGGTGGAATATAGCCAATGTAGGATGGCCAGTTTGAAGGACATTGGAGACTGTAAAGTGGTGACAGGGGAAAGTGTAGTTAGACAGCAGAGACTGTTGGTCTGTAAGATGATGATGATCAAGGATCAGATGGTGGGAACTGGAAAAGGGTGATTGTGAGGTGAAGTTTGGGGAAGAGTTAAGACAGGCACTGTGTGGCAGTGACAGTTTACCAAATATCTGGTTAGGACAGCAGAGCTAGTAAGGGAAACAGCTAGAAAGGTGCTTGGTGTGACATGCGGATGGAGGAAGGAGTACAAAGACACCTGGTGGTGGACTGAGGAAGTACAGGACAGTATACAGAGAAAGAGGTTAGGGATGAAGAAGTGGGATTGTTGGAGAGGTGAGGAAAATAGACAGGAGTATGAGGAGATTAAGTGCATGGCAAAGAGAGAGGTGGCAAAGGCCAATGATGAGGCATATGATGACTTGTATGACAGGTTGGACACTAAGGAGGGATGACAGGACTAGCACCAGTTGGCTAGACAGAGGGACTGAGTTAGGAAAGATGTGCAGTAGATAAAGGATAATGAGGGAAACATACTCACTAGTGAGGAGAGTGTTGAGCAGATGGACAGAGTACTTAGAGAGGCTGATGAATGAAAAGAATGAGAGAGAGAGGGTTGGATGATGTGCGTATGGTAAATCGGGAAGTGCAACAACTTACCAAGGAGGAAGTAAGGATAACTATGAAGAGGAAGAATACTGGAAAGCCTGTTGGTCCACATGACATACTTGTGGTAGTATGGAGGTGTTTAGGGGAAATGGCAGTGGTGTTTTTCACCAGCTTGTTTAATGATATCTTGGAAAGTGAGAGGTTGCATGTGGAGTGGAGAGAAAGTGTTTGTGTACCATTTTAAGAATAATATTGATGTACAGAGCTGTAGTAACTACAGATGGATAACATTAATTAGTCACAGCATGAAGTCATGGGAAAGAGTAGTGGAAGCTAGGTTAAGCAGGGCGGTAATGAGTAGTGGTCAGCAGTATGTTGTCATGCCAGGTAAGGGCACTACAGATCCAATGTTTGTCCTGAGAGTGCTGATGGAGTAATACAGAGAAGGTCAGGAGTTAATTTGTGTCTTTTTGGATGTAGAGAAAGTATATGACAGGGTGCCTAGAGGGGAGTTGTGGTATTGTATGAGGAAGTCATGAGTGGCAGAGATATATGTAAGAGTGGTACAGGATATGTACAAGGGTGGTGCGACAGCAGTGAGGTCTGTGACGGGAGTGACAGATGCATTTAAGGTGGATGTGGGTTGACATCAGGGATCAGCTGTGAGCCCTTTCTTATTTGTAATGGTGATGAACAGGTTGACAGACAAGATCATACAGGAGTCCCCATTGAGTATGATGTTTGCAGATGACACTGTGGTCTGTACTGAGAGTAGGGTACAGATTTAGGAGACCCTGTATAGGTGGAGATATGCTCTAGAGAGGAGAGGAATAAAGGTCAGCAGGACTAAGACAGAATATCTGTGTGTGAGTGAGAGGAAGAGTAGTGGAATGTTGAGGATGCAGGGAGTAGAGTTGGCAATGGGGGATGAGTATAAATGATTGGGATCAACATTTCAGAGTAATGACAACTGTGGAAGAGAGTACAGGCAAGATGGAGAGGTGGAGAAGAGTGAAGGTCTACAACAGGGTAGTGAGACCAGCCATGTTATATGGGCTGGAAACAGTGTCATTGAAAAAAAGACAGGAGTCACAGTTGGACATGGCAGAGTTACAGATGTTAGGATTTGCACTGGTTGTGACAAGGGTGGACAGGATTAGCAATGTGTATATAACAGGCTCAGCCCATGTTGAACGGTTTTGAGACAAAGCCAGAGAGGCAAGATTACATCAGTTTGGACATGTGCTGCAGAGGGATGCTGAGTATATTGAGAAAAGAATGGTAAGGATGAAGCTGCCAGGTAACAGGAAAAGAGGAAGGCCTCAAATAAGGTTCCTGGATGTGGTGAGAGAGGACATGTGGGTGGTTGGTGTGACAGAGCAGGATGCAGAGGACAGGCAGAAATGGCAACAGATGATCCACTGTGGCAACACTTAATGGGAACAGCCAGAAGAAAAAGAAGGAGATGTAATGTGAGTCTTCACAGATTTGCCAATGATTTGCCAGACAAAACACAACTGTATGAGTAAATGACTACAAATTTGAGGCACGCATATGGTCAGTGTGCATAACACTGGACAGTTTAATGGTATGAGCTCAGTATATCACATGCAGTTCAACACACACATATGCAAAAAAGTTTTACTATGTAAATACCATGTATAGGTCTCCCACATTTCTGAGACAACCAAATATCATAGTTGTATTCACAAGTAAGATATGGATATGTACGACATCCCAGTAACTGGACTAGCATTGTCACAGTCAGTATTGTTCAATACACACTGCAGTAGTAGTCATATGTGAGCCATCCTTTCCTGGGGTGACTCAGGGGCCTGACCTATGATCTATGTCACTGCAGACAGACCCAGATGCTATGGCCATAGATTCTAATCAGCAATATATCAGTACAGCAAGTCTTGTTGAGACACATATGTTACAGTTCCTATTTCTCATTCTTACATACCCCCTACTGCATTCCATGGCATGCTTATTTGTTTGATATACCTCTTTGTTTTATTTAAGTGTAGGTGGTTATATCCTGCTTGTTTTTATGTTTCTTTTCGCTGTCTCTCTCACTCTCTCTCTCTCTCTCTCTCTCTCTCTCTCTCTCTCTCTCTCTCTCAAGGATGTAGGGTGTACATCTGTTTTGCATAGGCAGCAGCTTGCCTTTTGTAGGTAATGCTCATGAGCAGCTGACGGTCTGTGCAACAACTGGTGTCCTCCACTTGAAAATTGCATGCAGGACAGTTGAGTTGTTATTCATATAGTCAATAGCATGGCAACACACTCCTATTATCGAGTACGTCATCTGAGTGTTGGCCCTTTTCCTTGCCAATGAGGGGGGCTTCATGGAGGTGTGTGAACAACAGCATCACAGAGGGTATTTGGAAATACCTCTTACAACCAAAACTGTGGAGACAGGCCAACAGAATGGGGGAGAATGTTGCAGACATAGGGGCAGAATGTAAGTATTGCTGTTATATATTTGGATTCATGCTAGTCTAACAGGGTTTGTCTGGACATGGAGTTCCTTGGTGATTTTAACTCTGACAGTGTTATGAGTTTGACTTAACTCTCACCTGTAGGGCTATTCACAGAATGGCCAGAATTTGGATTCCTATGTTTGGTGTGTTCTTCAGACATTTTTTGTCTTTGGAAATTCAGTAGCATACTCTGGGGATTGCAGTCAGTAACTGCTAATATCCATTTGTGTTTCTGACTTCATATCCCTCAGAAAGGATATGTTACAACTAACCCTGTTGCAACAGCAAAATTCTCAGTTTTATAACAGCAATATTTCAAATATGCCTCTGTTTCACTATTATGTCAGGCTTTGTCCAGATGTTATGCAGTAAGAGGTTGATAAGTATGGTATATGATTATTTAGTGCCTACATTCCTGACATTATCCCAGTGATGTATCAGACTGCCAAACATGTTATGTGGAAGGGGCCTTATATATGAGGGGAAAGCCTGTACATTCTGTGTAACTCTGTACAGTTGAGAGGTCTGTGTATTTCTGGCAATTGTTGACAGACTTTCAGGATTGTGTAGCAATATATTGTGTCAATGTTATTTGGCCTGTGTAGGGAGGGGCATGGATGTATGTGTTATGGCTCCTTTTCTATCTGCCTGTGTATGCTGCTCCTGTTTCTGGTGGTCCATTGGCTGTATATGGATGTAGGGGCAGACTGAGACATGTCCCATACCACAGTCAGGCATCATAGTACACTGTGAATTGGGCCAGTATAAGTGGGGGTAGTGTGTGCATGACAAACATGGTGAGATGTTTTTGTTCACAGAGTCCTTATACTGTACTGTTCCTTTGCTTTACTGGTATGTCACTGTGAGTGTGGTTGAATTGGTTGTGGGTATGTATTTTCACACTGGTGTGTTTTGCAGTGCTGTGACATCCCTGTAGTGCCTGATATATTTGCCAGTACATGTGCAATTCCCCCTAGCAGATTTGGGTTAGTGTTGTGTCAGTCTGACTGTAGTTTGGACAGTGCTTGGTGACATGCTTAGCAACTGAGTGTAGTTTCCCTAATCTGATGTTATGTCCAGATATTTGTAGGACGCAGTGTTGCCTGGCCCCCATAAGTGCTGTGTATTTCTGATACATTAGTGGGCTGATGTGAGGATTTCAGTCACTAACTAGTGGGAAGTAATTTAGTGTTAGACATGCTATTTCAGTCAATATATGTTAGGACAGACATGAGGGTGTTACTGCAACAACTGTGCCAGCTTATCTACTCCAGTATTTCAGATATGTCCCTATTTACATGGCTTTCTTCCCCCCACTTTGTCAGGCCTGGCCCAGGTTTGTTGCACTAAGGGGTTCTGATCCTACCTCAGGAATGTCTGAATTGTTGCAGTATGTCCAGGTTTATTCCTCATATTTCTCGTCTGTTCCACAGATGCATTATTTTCATATCCCTGGTAAATCACTGTGAGGATCTGAGGATTTCTGACAGTAAAGGATGACATACATTTCAGTTTCAGAACTCACATCTTTCAAAACATGTATGCTGAAACACACCCTGTCACTTTGGCAACATCCTACATTTATAGGAGCAATATGGGCAATATGTGCCTAGTTTGTCTCATTGTCCCCTCATTTGGACAGCCTTGGGCCAAATTTCTTGTAGTAAGGGGTTGGTAGGTATGGTTCTGAGGTATGACTCCACTACATGTTATGAGTATATATATATATATATATATATATATATATATATATATATATATATATATATATATATATATATATATATATATATATATATAGGTTCATAGGTAGGTATTAGGCTATTGGCCCTAGGGCCTATATAAGCCTAGCCAAAAAGGTACCCTGGCTTTCGCCAGCCAAGAAAATTATTTTCCTGTGCTCCTGTCGAGCAGAGCCATAGAGGTGATCCCCGGGGTGAATTTCCTATTTCCCATCCAATCATCAAGATTTTTCTTGGAGTGCTAATGAGGAGCTTTGTTTGATATAGATAGGTAGTTTGTTCCAGAGTATGGGAAGTCTCTGGGACAGGAATCTATCCCTCCAGCATATTCTGTTTATTGTAGTGACAAGGTTTAGGTCCCTAGAGCATGTAGCTTGGAGGGATTGGGATTTCTTTAAGTGGAGCATGTCCAACAGCTCTGGGTTTGACATAGCTTTGTATGTTAGGCAGAGATTACCTCTGAGTAGGCAATATGCGATGGAGTAAAGCTGGAGGTTTTTGAGATGGTCTGCATAGGGCATCTGTTTGAGGCCAGTAATCCTCTTTGTGAGATATTTCTGGGGCCTTTCCAGTTATTGTAGATGTCTTGTGAGGTACATACCAAAAGGGTGTTGTACTCTATAATGGGTCTAATGACTGACGATTAGAGGGGAACAATGACCTCTTTTCTCCTGGATGAGAAACCTTTTATGATGAGCTCTGCCACATAGAAGGATTTCCTGACTACTGTGGTGATGTGATTATTAAAGGAACAACTACTGTCCACCTGTGTCCCAAGGTCTCTTATCACGCTTTCAGTGTTAAGTAGTCTACCACTTATGTGGTAGCTCATGGGTACAGAGTTTTTACAAAAGGGGATGACAATGCACTTTCTGGCATTGAGCTTGAGGCCATGGCTTTGACACCAGGCATCTGTCTCCATGAAGCCCTTTTGTAGGATGTCCACATCATTAGGTGTTTTGATTATGGCTCCTAGTTTGCAGTCATCTATGAACTTCATTAGCCAAAGACCTTCTGTACTTCAGAAAAGTAGATACCAAACAGGAGAGGGCCCAGGACTGAACCCTGTGGTACTCCACTTGTCACTGGTCTGAAGTCAGATTTGGAGTCTGCTACTTTCACAATGTGGGTTCTGTCAGTGAGCCAGTTGGCAACCCATCTTGTGACATAGGGATTTATACTTAGTTTAGTGAGTTACTCTATAATTCCAGGGTGGGAGATGGTGTCAAAAGCCTTGGTGAGATCTAGATAGGCTGTGTGAACCACCTTAACCTCATATACGGCTTTGGTGAGTGCTTCAAAGAAGTCTATCAGGTTTAGGAGACATGATCTGACTTTTACAAACCCGAACTGGGTGGAGTCCAGAGTGTGGAGATTACTAATGTCTTTGTGTATAAGATCCATAATGATATGTTCCATGGCCTTGCAGCCCAGGCTCAATAGGCTAATGGTTTGGTGGTTCCTGGGGTCCGTGGTGGCTCTCCATTTGTGGAGTGGGATAACCATTGCTGTGCACCATTCAGTGGGCACAAAGCCTGAGGTGAGGCTATGATTGAACATGGTGATTAGGTGAGATGCCAGTTCACTCTGCAGTTCGTGTAGAATGCAGCCTGGGATGTTGTCAGGTCCCATGGATGCTGTGTTCTTGGCTTTGGAGAGTGTGGTTTTACCTGTGCAGCCATGATTACAGGAACTTTGCATTCTTCTGGTATAGAAATGGGCCCTTTAGGGGGTGAGAGGGGGGTAAAGTTAGCATTGAACCTATCTGTCAAGATGTTGGCAATATCAGTTGGTTCTGTATATTTAGTGCCATTGTGCTGTAACTCAGAGCAGATCTGAGTGTTGCCATTGAGATTCTTGACATAGCTATAGTGGTTGTCTTTAGAATCAGTGGCAATTTTGTTTTTGCAACTAGCTTTGGAGGCTTTTATGAGGGATCTCAGCTTCTTACTGAAGCTGACCAGGGAGTTCCTCCAATCATGGGATTTTACTCTTTTTTGCAACAGTTTCTTTCTTCTGTTGTAGAGTTTGTTTATGGCAGGGGACCACCAGATTGGCTTCCTTTTTTTGGAGGATAGCATCTTGGTTCTGTTAGGGATAGCATGATCCATGCACTCGTGTAAGTGCTTATAAAGTGCATTTGTGTAGGATTCAGCAGTCGTACCTCTATTGTCTGTCTGTATGGGTGTCATGAAGTTTGCCACTTCTGCCTTAAGAAGCATGAAGTCGGCTTTGGGGAAATTTTTTACGGTGGTTTCCCTAATGGGAGATGGGGACAGGATGTGGATGTCTAGGGTGATTAGCTTGTGGTCGGATCTGACCAACAAGGAATTGACCTCTGGTGTGGAACACCGGTCGCCTTGGTTGGTAATGACCAGGTCTAGGATATTGCTGCCTCTGGTGGGGGCGTGGATAAGTTGATCCAAGGCACTGGAATTTATGAATTCCAGAAAATGAGCAAAAGAGTTGGTACATAAGTAGTTTTCCCAGTTAATGGTGGGGTAGTTGAAATCTCCCATTATTAGGTTGTTGGGTTGTACCCTAATATTTTCCAGTGTATCAAGAAATAAGTAGTGGGAATCCTGGGGCATGGTGGGGGATCTGTAGCAAGCTACTATTTGGATTGCAGTCTTGCCCAGAGTTAGTTGCACTTGGATAATCTCAGATGCATTATGCTGAGCCACTAGCCCGGAGGTGTGGATTAATGATATGGACACGCCTCCACCTTTAGTGTTTTGGTCCAGGTTAGGTGGCCGAAAGGTGTGGTATGGATTATAGCCTGGTAATGCAAGAGTGCTCTTTGGAGCCTTGAACCAGGTCTCTGTCACTGCACAGATGTCAATGTTCTCCATTTTAAGGAGTGCCTCGAGTGAATGCATTTTGAGGTTTAGACTTCTAGTATTGGGTAGCATTACCCTCAGATTTTGCTTGCTTGTACCTGTTAAGGTGGTGAATTTGTCATTTGAACCTTGCCTAAAAAAGGAACTATAGGGGTGGCAAAAGCCTTAGCCAGTATCTGGAATCCAAGGGTGACAGGTGCACACCATCTCTTGCAAAGCATCATGATCTGTCGATCATGTCATCCCAGGCAGACAGATACTGGATCTCTTTAGAATAACACCAGAAGCTTAGCCAATTGTTGAAGTCAATCATTTTGTCCTTGTACTGTGGTATAATTCTGGGTGATGGCAGGATGCTACTCAGGGTTAGGGTCATACCTGCCTGGGCTACAAGATCAGAGAGCTCCTCCATGTCTCTTTTCATGTAGTCCAGGGAGGTACGTCTCAGATCATTCACACCAACATGGACAATGAGAGAGTCATATTTGTACTTTTTGTGGAATGACCTGAGTGTGTGCATTATGTGGCAGATCCTGGCTCCCAACAGGCAGCTGACAGTAACTTTCTCCTTGTTTAGCCTGGTGAATGGAACATCAGTGTGCCTGACTATAGAGCCACCTATGACTAGAGTGTTGGATACGTTGTTATGCTTTATGGGCTGTGGTTGAGTGGCACACTGAGTTTGTGGGCTATGTGTCATTTTGGTTGTGTTTGGGGGTTGAGGTTGCTTGCGTTTCTGCTTTGGAGGTCTCTGTTGCTTGAGCAGATTTTTATTGAGAGCCTCCGCGAATGTAGGTGCATGTTTCATGTTTCAATGTCTGTGTTTTGGTGGTGTAGGTTTTGAGGGACTATGTGATGAGTGTGGTGTGGTGCAAGTGTTTACCTTCTCCTCTTGACTGTCTAGTCCAGTCTTGGGCAAAGAAATCTTTGCTTCCAGATTGGCTATATAAGTGCATCTCTCACATGTTGTAGTGTTGGGTGGTAGGAGGAGAGGGTTGTCTGTGTACATGAGGCAATTGCTGCATTGCCCCAAGATGCCCAGATTCATCAGGTAGACAGGAGAAAGCACCAGGAGTTGACCTTTAGACATGCCTGGATAGGTGCTTATTTATTAAGTACTAAATACTGTTTTCCTCTAGACAAGTGAGGAAAGTTGAGTGTTGTAGTAATTTGTAGCTTATTTAGTGCTTACGAGTTCTGAACAAGTGCTAAGCTCAAAGAAACATATTTTAGTCCTAAAACTAAACTGGGTCATTCTAAGGGAAAATTTGAAGAGCAGACTTTATGGTATATATATATATATATATATATATATATATATATATATATATTTTTTTTTTTTTTATTTCTAATATAACAGTCGCAAATGAGCAAACTGATTTAAACAAATTAACCAATTAACCAATAAAAAGCTAAAAACTGAGCCCTGTTCCAGCAGTCTTTGATCAGACAAGTTCTAACTACACACTCCTGCCACTAGGGTGCAGGGGAACCTTCTCCAAAAAAAGATAGTCTGGATTAGCGCTCAAGTTATACAAACAAAGCTAGATTCAGCAGGTCTGAATTTAGTCTATGCTACAGCAATATTCTTATCTGTATATGTATAGTTTCTTTTAATATATTTTTATATATTTATATTTATATATATATGTATATTTTATATGTATATCACTATTTATTATTTATATATTTGTCCATATATATGCAGCTCCATACATGTATACATGTGTATATGTATAAATACAAGGCCTGACTGATTGTACGGAATCTTTTCCCTACTGTTGAATGAGCATATGTTGAAAAAAGCATCAGCAATCACTACAGCTCAAATGGTATAGTGGTACATTGCTTTGAATATGGTGTACAGAGCCCTGAGTTCAAGATCTGGTCGGGCTGGTAATTTTGTTGCTCTTACAGCTGCTTACTCACGCTTACACCCGCACTAATTCTTTAAAAGGAAAGATAAAGGGGTGATAGGAAAGTGGTGGAGAAGGGGAACGCAGAGGGAAGAACAATATGGAAGTTAGCTATGGATGTGCAAGACAGGTTCACAGAAGGTCCATAGCTGTCCATTTCTTATACCACAACAGCTGTGCATTTGTACAGACTTTGGAGGTGCATTTGGACACTCAAACCCCAGAGAGAGGGGTAAGGCCAACAGAAATATGTTGTTAAACCTGCTAAGCATAGCTGAGCATTGCTAACCATTGCCCACAGTTCATTCTCATAATATACCACACTAATGACTTCATTTAGTAAGTGTATATGATTTCCCTTACATGACATGGCTATATGTGCTTTCATTACAGTAGCAAGGAGTGTAACTATACTGTATGGGACATGTGTATACATGGGTGTTTTCACATGTTATATGCACTCACATATCCAGTTTACACCAGCTACACTACCCTGGGTGACAAAAATAACTTACCACATATTTTAATGTGAACATAGCACTTTTAACACTGCTTTCCCATGTAAATTTGGATTGCCTGTCGTATTACTCGAACCATGTACACCTGCATGCAAATCTTGGACTCTGACCACTACACTATCTTGGTTTGGGGATTTGAGCTGTATATTTTTATTTATCACCTATTGAATATTAATATTATATTACTATATTAAATAGAGAGTATCGCGGTTTTCGGCCATGTCATTGAGGACTACTGTCATGACATTATGGCATACATTTCAGTGTCAGACTTGTATCCTTCTGTACATTAATGCTAATGCATATCCTATTGTCTATCAACTTTCTGTCTGTCCTCTGTGCAGATGGGATGTCACCGGTGCTCAGGCTGTGGTTGACTACACTGCAGAATTGTTCTGAGAGCCCATGCCTGTGTTCATGTTGGATGTAGCCAGGAATGGTATCAGGCCTATGGAGACCTCTATGTTTTGCCTTTTTGAGGGCATTACAGACCTGCTTCCTGATCATGAGGGGAGGGGGGCAGGTGCTGTTCATGCACATGTTTACCTATGGGGGGACAGGGGGTGATGTTTACACTTCACCTGTCTGCAGCCAGTTACCTATAGCCGTGGCATATGTGTATGTGGTGTTATTGACCACCACTACAGAGCACATCTGGAAGGCCTAGTGATTGGCCTTGGTAGATGCCTCCAGTTTGCACTCAAAGACAGCCTTAGGGTACATCACCTGTGACCTTATTTGCTTGTGCAGAACAAAGTGACATGGCTTCCAATGAGGTACCTGTTCCTTCTTGGCCCATCCTGTGATTATTTCTACCTATGATGGTAGTTGTGTATTGCTGTTGTCCACCACAGGTGTTCATCCTACCTTGAGGGGGTTGATGTCCTGTTGGATATTGCTGAGGCCATAAAGCTATGTAGGTGCCCACATAGTGTTGTGCTGTGGGCCTGGACACTGCTGCTAGTTCCAACATATGGGACGCCCTTCATGTGGGCCTTGCCCATTTTCTTTGCCTGTGCAGGGGACATTATGGAGGTGTGGGGGCTACAGCTTCACAGACAGTAGGTGACAATACCTCACAGGACAGGACATGTGGAGACAGGCCAACAACATGTGGGACAAAGCTCCAGAATTGGGTACAGATTGCATGTCATTAGTGCTGTTATACACATGGAGGGTTACAAGATTGACCGGGTTAGTCTGGACATGCATTTACTGGGTGACTTGACATCTGACAATTATATGCCTCTGACATACCTCTCAACTGGCATGTTGTCCATAGACTGGCCAGATGTTTGCCTGTTATGCTTGGTCTGTTCCTCGAACAACATCTGTTTTTGTGGGGTTGGTAGGATAATGTGAGGACTGTAGTTAGTTACTGTTGACATCCATTGGTGTTCCAGACATCATATCCTTCAGGGATGTTATGCTACAACAACACATGTAACACCAGCTACTGTTTCAGTTTGTAACACCATTATGTGTGACATGTCCCTCTTTCCAGCCCCCTGACCCACAAGTATGTCATGCATTGTCCAGATGTCCTGCACTACAAGGTGCAGAGGTATGGTATAGCATAAATTACCAACTGCACTCCAGTTATCATGCTAATGACCTGGCAGACTCCTGGCCATGATATATAGTGGTGGCCAGGATTATGGTTCCACACCCTGGTAAATCTGTGGCCATCTGTACATATGACACTTATGTCTGTCTGGCCAATGTGAACAGACTGCCAAGGCTGCATAGCAGTGTTATGTATAGATGTTTGTTGGGACGGGTAGGGAGAGTAGAAGATGTGAGTGCCATACATCCTTTACCTATCTGACTCTGCATGCTGCTACAGCTGCTGGTGGTCTATCAGGTCTGGCTGACTGTGAAATGTCCTTTAACACCTCAGGATTCCCAGTACACTATGAATTGGGCCAGTATATGTTGATGTAGTATGTGACTGACAGTCAGGATTTTTGTTCAGACAGGCATTCTACTCTAGAGTTCATTTTGGGTACTGGTATGTTGCTGTGGCTGTGTTGCAAATGTTTTTGGGTGGACATTTTTGCACCACTCTCTGCTTCTCTCTACAGTTCCATCCCAGTAGTGCATGCTATATTTGAATATACATGGGTAATTTCCCCGAGGTGATGTGGGGGAGTGTCATGTTGGTCTTACTGCACTTCATAAGGTGCTGGGTGACATGCTTGTCAGCTGTCAGGAGATTTCCATTTTGTTAAATCACTGTGGTCATACCTCTACACTGTTCAGAGGCCTAGACCCTGTCCAGATGCGTGGCTCATATGTTTGGTCTGTTCCCAAGACAGTTGTTGTCCTTGTCTAATCAGTAGGATACTATGGGAATGCAGTCAGTAAATGCTAACATCCATTGGTGTTACTGACTTCATATCCCTCAAAAAAGATATGTTACAGCAAACCTGGTAACACCAGCAGCTGTCTACATTTATCACAGCAATTTGTCCAATATACCCCTGGGTTTGGGCCTCTGTTCCCCAATTATGTCAGGCTTTGTCCAGATGTCATGCACTAAGAGGTTCAGAGGTATGTAGTATCATTATTTATTGCCTTCATTCCTGCTACCATCCTAGTGATGTCATAGACCCCCAGACATGTAACAAGGAAGCGGCCTTAGATATGAGTGCTGTGCCTATACATTCTGTGGGAAACTGTACATTTGAGAGATCTGTGTATGCCTGTCCATCGTTAAAAGACTGTCAGGATTGTGTAGCAGTGTAGTGTGTACATGTTATTTGAGTTGTGTAGGGTGGGAGTACATGTGAGTGTCGTGGGCCCTTTCTATGTGACTGTGCATGCTGCTCAGGTTTCTGGTTCCCTATTGCCTGTATATGTTTGTACATGCAGACCGTGACATGTCCCGTAACACCTCATAATTCCCACTACACTGTGACTTGGGGCAGTATATGTAGGGGTAATTTGTGAGTGGCAAACGAGATTTTGTTGCGCACACAGTCATTATACTGTAGTGTTCAGTTTGCTTACTAGTATGTCACTGTGACTGTAGTAGACTGTGAGTAGTTTATAATGAATGCTAGCATACAGGCTTTGTGTGAGTTATTATTTATCTAGCTTCAAAGTCACACTGCATAGTTAAGAATAAGCACTGTGTTTCTCTAAGGGAACAAAACATCTGAGAGTGTATGATGGTATGTGGAAATCAATGTATAATTAGTGTAAGATAAAGTTTAAAGTTTATTTGGAATATGAAATATAAGTAACACAGACCTATCCTTGATTGATGACATCAACAACATGCCCACTTATGTTAAAATTTGCAGTTGCTTTATAATTATAAAAAAGAATGGTATGTGAAAGGAAATAATTAGCTAAATAAAACTACTTTTCTTGTTTAGTGTACATTGTGTTCTTCCAACCAGCTGACTAAAATCACCTGCTTATTTCAGAGTTTTATAACAATAACACAACAGTAAATGCTGCTGAGATATGAGCAAGCAAAAACAGATCTGTTAGTGACATAAGCTGAACCAGCAGAAAGCTGTAAATACAGAGCGGAGACTGGCATGCAGATAAGAGATCCAAGACTGGAGATGAGAATGCATCGTACTGAGTGGCTGTTGATTTATATACATATTAGTTAAGTAGGAAGGAGCACTGGTCTATATGGACCTTCTACAGACTCAGTCCAGGAGCATTGTCTAGTTACGTGACTTGCTTAAAGTCACACAGTATGACAATGGTGGCTGAGGGAATCAAACCCAGGAATAACGAATGCAACTTGTTAACAGCTTAACCGTCTCCAGTAACTCCTAGACAGATTTTATTTACATATATATATATATATATATATATATATATATATATATATAGATAGATATGTGCGTGTGTGTGTGTGTGTGTGTGTGTGTGTGTGTGTGTGTGTGTGTGTGTGTGTGTAATACCATGCTCCAGTATTTTTTTTGGTGAAAGGTAGTATCCTTCAAGCTCAATATACCTGAATGCAAATAGCCATGAAGTAAACTACGCTAAAACTAAGCCATCTGTATAGTGTTAGGTTTAGGATTATCCCTATCCCAAACCCTAACATTAAACAGTCTACAGACACACAGGCACAGAGACATACACACACACACACACACACACACACACACACACACACACACACACACACACACACACACACACACATGCACTCATTCTCATGTACTCAGAATATAAGAAGACTTGATACTTCCATTACTTCTCCAGTATTCCATTGCAAAGTATTAGTTGTGAGGTTTAAAACTACGGAATATAGACTTCATGTGAGATATATATATATATATATATATATATATATATATATATATATATATATATATATATAAAACAAATAAACCATATTTTTTGAGTTACCTGCGGGAATGAAGTGATTGGTCATTTTATACTGAAGATTTGCAGTCAGCAGGAAATCTTTAAAACTGTGGTTTTGTTTTTATTTGTGTGTGTGTGTGTGTGTGTATATATACACACACACATACACACACACACACACACACACACACACACACATATATATATATATATATTTATATGGGTCTACTTCTGTTCTTCGAAAACACACTTTATCAAAGAACAGAAAACCGAACCCACTTTAGCAAAAGTGCACTTAAGTGAAAATGCACTTTTGCGAATGACAGTTTACCAAAGCATGGTGCAAAGGGGATAAAGAAATATACCCTTTTCCCCATTGTAGTGCAATCTTGGAGTTAATATATTTAAGTAGCAGGGGGTGTGAGAATGCAGGGGGGCTTGCTCCCTTGCAAAAATGTGTTTCTAGTATGTTTTGCTGTTTGTTTTTGTGCTTCAGTAAACTGTCATTCGAAGTGCACTTTTGCTAAAGTGGGTTTGGCTTTCTGTTCTTTGATAAAGTGTGTTTTCAAAGAACAGAAGTAGAGATATATAAATCGTGCATCTCATTCTCATTAATACAGAGAAATATTTTTTGTCCACTGCCGATATTTTTCATATTTTTTGTCTCCACAGCCTGATAATCATCCATCCTCTCCTGGCCAATTATCCAATGTATTCCCCCATTGTTGAGGTTTGGGTTGGCTAGGAGGGATCATCATTTAGGCAGCCATCAGGGGTGTTTGTTTAAACCCTACAGTACTTGCACATTCTCTGTTTCAATGTTACAATTTTGAAATCTTTCTGTTTTACCAGTCTCTGTCTGAATATCAAAGGGTGTGACTGAAGTTTAAATAATCCTTATTGTTAACAGCAATGTCATGTTACTCATACTAACATTAGTGGGAGATTTCTTTAAAAGATGAAGGTGTTGACCTTTTTTTTAAGCCCATTCGGGGTGAGGGATAGACCTGTTTGCACTTTCAATCCTTCCTTTCCCTCTCCAAGTTTTTTTTTACCTTTCAGGCTTAGTGTAACTCTAGATTCTTTCAGCTTTTAAATAATATCTAAGTATTTGTTCTTTTTATGTTCAAAAAATGTCTATCATTAACTACTTGTCCAATGCACTTATTTCTACAGCCAGCATATCCATAGTCTGCATATTATGTTTAATTAATGTTTCCATAAGTTCAATACCTACTCTGTCAAACAGAGCCCATAAGTACATGTGTAATCCTAAGCCTTCCACCACACCATTGGGGTATTTCCACACCTAAAGACCCTTAGGTTCAATGTGATCACAAATAAATTGCCACAAGTAACTATTTTCTATTTGCAAATTATGGTACTTGTTGAGTTTCCTCTCAAAGAGACTCATTTTATTCAGAAACAAATACAAGTGTTATCCTCAGGCATGGAATCATCCTCACAAAAAGTTACAGTTGTGGCTAACCACTTGTTTATAGAAGGCAAAATACCATCATCATAAGTTTCCATTGAAACATCCTTGCCTTTCTTCACTTTATCTGCATAAGTAACATTGTTGCATTGTTCTATATGGGATGCCCAAGTCTATGTCAATGCCATTTGGGATGAAGAAACAAGTTGCGTCAGTTGTTGTACCAGCAGTGTAAGATTCCCAACAAAAGAATCCATGTTACTGTGATATAGAGCAGGTGTGTTTTGTAGTTCTTCAGATACCATTAAATCCACTTTTTAACAAACTTAGTAAGAGCGGCACTGGATACAGTGGACCTATTTTCTTCTATTCCTCATAGAATTGGACTTGACTGCTTTACAGATGTGGTGTGTGGTTGCAAATTCTTAACTAACAATGAAGTCAATGTTATATGTTAATTCATGGAAGTGGTGTTGTTTTACAATTTTATATTCTTTGAAGGAGAATATTTTTGTTAGGTTGCAGGAGTTGCTATGCGTACTGCATAGCCCCATGCTATACAAATTTAGTATTAACTTATTGAGAAAAGAATTTTTTGTTCAATTCAAAGTTTATTAATTGTTGGGATTGTTGTTTTAGATTTTTGGATGACATTTTTATTTTTGGAAGTGTTCTGATGAAATGTTGGAAGAGTTTATTATCTATCTTGGGTCCACTATTTTTTTTTAATTTTGTCACAGGTCTACATCTGCAACAAATTACTTAGATGTCATGTTTTTTTTAAATACAGTTAGCTGATGTTTTGGTTCTACCCTATACAGGAAACCTACATATGCCAACTCTTTGTTGTACTTTGATAGTAACCATCCTCTGATTAAGAAAAAAAGTTAGTGAAAATACAATTTGTCGGCATTGCAAGAATGATTTTGCAATCTGATCAATTTTTATTAGAGTGACAAAAATTAAAAATGGCAGCTGAGATGGGGGCAGATGAACATCTTGGAATCAATGATAAAATTTGCATTAGCAGTGTTTAGTCTTAAAAGATGTAAGGTTGTCATTATGGGTATTAGATTTGGTTTTTAAATTTCCACATTTTTAATAGATTTTGTGACTATTAATGTGATATTATAAGACTTTTTAACAATATTCTCGACTGATATAAAATAAACTATCGTCTAAAGTGACATTTCAACATTTTTGTGTGTGTATTTTACATTACTGAGCATGCTCTGTTTTTGTCAGTATTTAATTGGACAAAAAGATGATTTACGTTTATCTGTTTGATCCACCGTTCAGTTAAAGGCTGGAGACTTCTTCAGGGAGATAATCATTCAGTCAGCCTGAAACTGGTTGACTGCTTCACAGGAGTAAAATTTTTATTCTACTTCCAGATTGGCATTGAGGAATATATCCTTTGCTCCATATTTCAGCAACCCGAAAGTTGATTTTAATAGTAAGGAGGAAGAGGTGCATTCCATCATATACGGAATCAAAAACATATTAAATAATTTTTGAAGAGCTGATCAAATACATGTTTTGTTCATGAGTTTTCAATGAACAATCATATTCAGTTAAATCAATTTCAAATAGCTTATCCACTCCTAACCTTCACATATGTTATTTAGGGACCAGGAAAGATGTATTACAAGAAAAAAAATAAGGTGATACAAGCATATTTTAAAGGAAAAGTATAGCAGACAGGGGATATAGCTGAAGACTGATTAGGAAATGTATACCTTATTTCATTTTTTTGTGCATTTTATTTCTAAAAGCTATCTGTTTTCTTATTTTAAATATCAACACGGATAGAGGAATGTTAAAGTCAAATGAGAACATATTTCAAGAACACAGAATAGATCACTGAATCTATGTTAAAACATTGAAGGTTGAATTCCACAAAAACTCTATTCAGTGAGATGAAAACAGTGAATGTTTGTTTAATGAATGTCTGTTTCAGCGAAAATTAAAACAGCATTTAACATAGTACATAGGCTTTAATTGTAGTTGGCCAGCTAATGTTATACGCTGTTGTAATTTTTGTTGAAAGAGATATTCACTTAAACAAACATTCTCTGTTCTCATCTCACTAAATAGAGGTTCTCAGAATTCAACCTTCAATGTTTTAACATAGACCCTAGACCACTATCTCTCAACTGTCCATATTTTCATAGAATGTCTGGATGTTTGCCTCATATTTTTAGTCTGCTTCTCATAAAAATCTGTGCTTTTTCTGGAAAATAATTGAGGATTGCATTTGCAGTTATTATATAATGACAGAGATTTCAGTTTCAGATTTAGTATCTTTCAGAAAATGCAAGCTAATGAAAAACCTATTATTCTAGCAGCTTCCTAAGTTTATAAGAGTAGTATTTAAAATTTATCACTGATTTTGGCCATTTGGCCTCCCATTATTTTTGGCTTTGTGTGGAATTCTTGGACTAAGAGGGTAAGAGGTAACTGACTGAAAAGATTGACAGAAGTAGTGATTAATGTCTGAAAGACTGTGGTCTAGATTAGCCTTTAATAACCAAATATAAAATGATAGTACAACAAATGTACAGATTTAGGACGTATGTCATGAAAATAGTATCAAATTATGCCATCAGTGATATTACATGTCTAAATTTCAGACTTATGCTACATTAGCTTGGTCTGCAAAGCTATGGAAAGGATCATCATGGACCTCATAAATAAAGATATTGTGGACCTACAGACACTGGATCCTACCCAGTTCGGCTTTGTTAAGGACAGATCCTGCCTCTTAAACCTGGTTGATTTCTTTGAAACAGTCACCAAGGCCATTGACGAGGGGAAGGTGGTCCAC
Organism: Protopterus annectens; assembly: GCF_019279795.1. NCBI lineage: Eukaryota > Metazoa > Chordata > Ceratodontiformes > Protopteridae > Protopterus > Protopterus annectens. Next base: position 296,370,787 of record NC_056726.1, on the reverse strand, counting down.
ACAGCCTACCTGGACCTTGCAAAAGCCTTCGATACAATGCCCCACTCGGGCATTATAGATAAGCTCACCAGCTTAAATATAAACCCCTATGTCACTAGATGGGTTGCAAACTGGCTCAAGGACAGAACCCACATGGTTAGAATTGCTGGAGCCATGTCAGACTCCAAACCAGTTACTAGTGGCGTCCCACAAGGCTCAGTCCTGGGACCTCTCTTGTTCGGTATATATTTCTCGGAGGTACAGGCTAACACGGAAGGACTGTGGCTGACCAAGTTCACAGATGACTACAAACTGGGTGCCATAATCGACTCTCCAGCCAACACAAGCATCCTACAAAAGGGCCTCATAGAAACAGACAACTGGTGCCAGAGCCATGGCCTCAAGCTAAATGCCAAAAAGTGTATAGTCATCCCCTTTGGCAAAAACAAAGTGCCCACAAATTACCACATAGGTGGTAATCCATTAAGTACGGAAGAAGTAATTAGGGACCTGGGGACCCAAGTTGATAGCAATCTCTCATTTGACAACCACGTGGCCAAAGTGGTTAGAAAAACATTTTATATAGCCCACCTAATCATGAAGGGATTCACATCTAGATCAGGGGAGGTCATCGTGCCTCTTTACTCATCCCTCATCAGGCCCATAATTGAGTACAATGCCCCTTTTGGGATGTACCTTACTGCAGCAACTGGAAAGACCCCCAAAGTACCTCACCAAGAGGATCAAAGGGCTCAAACAGATGCCATATGCTGCCCGGTTAAAGAAACTCCAGCTCTACTCAGTGGCATACTGCTTGCTCAGAGGCGATCTGTGCCTGACGTATAAAGTCATGTCCAACCCGGAATTAATGGACATGCTGCACCTCAGAAAATCCAAATCCCATCGAGCTACGCGCTTGAGTGACTTGAACCTCAGCACTGAAATAAATAGGACATGCTGGAGGGACAGATTCATAACCCAGAGGCTCCCTTCACTCTGGAATAAAATCCAAGTCCAGGTTAGGCAGAGTCCCTCATTGACTCTCTTCAAGGGGAATCTTGATGAGTGGATGGGAGATAGTAGGTTTACCCCGGGTATCACTTCTGTGTTACTGTTGGACAGAGGCACAGTATACTAACCTCGAAAAAAGGCATAGCAAAATTCATTTAAAATGGGTGGCGAAAGCCAAACACACTCTGGCTAGGCTTATAAATGCCCTAGGGCTGATAGCCTAGTATGAACCTATGAACCTATGAACCTATGTGGATACTTTGTGTTTTTGGAAACAAATGTGTTTTTCAGTATCTAAACGGACTGAGTTATGCAAATATATTAAGTAGAAAAAAATACAAAGCTATGAAATGATCATAGAAAAAAAAGCATTATTTATGAGAAATTACTTTGGGATTGGGGTTAGCATAATGGTTAAGGTATTACCTTATAGACGTAAGTTGCAGGATGTCATTTCCAAATGGATTAATTGGCTAGGCTTAAAATGACCCACAAGGGCAGTTACCCTAATGCTAACCTATGAACATTTATCCTGCTCCCCACCATTTTTCTTCTAGGCTTATATTATAATACTGTGACCTATGTGGTGATGGCTGTTAAGTTACAAATGACATCTGTATGAGTTGGAACATGTCTTCCGGGACTTAGAATAATCAGGGCTGCATCATGCAAGTTCTAATAAATGACAGTTTTTGATCACTAAACTACCAGGGGAGCAGCAGCCTGACTGCCTGGACTGTGCTGCTTCTAGTCTGTCAGAGGGCTAAAATGATGTCAGCTTCACAGATTTAATTTTTACAGCTGAGGGAAAACTTTAATGCCCTTTTAAGTGCAAGATCCTATAGTTTGAGAAGTTACTCTTCAATATTATTCACTTTAACCTTCAGCATGTCAATAATTTTGAGCTTATAAGTTGATCTCTTAAATAGGTTTTGACTACAGAGGTGGAATTGTTCAGTCTTTGGAAATGTCCAGGCTGTATTAGTGAAGCAGTTTACATTTCTTTTTGTTAGCGTAAGAGATGATAGACGTGGCTGTGACTGATAAATGCGATATTGTGTATTACAGATGGAATTGATGGAGATCACATTTCGCTATCGTACCACCTTGGCTGTTATTCTGAATTTGATGGCATTGGGCTTATCCTGTACAGCTTTACTCAGCACATACTGGTGTGAAGGAACTCAGAAGGTTCCCAAACCTTTGTGCAGCAAGGAAAAGACAGCAAAGTGCATTGGACTTCCCCCACATGCAGAAAATACTAATGCTTCATCCACAAACACAGTGCAATATAACTGGGAGACAGGAGATGATCGCTTTGCCTTTCGCTATTTCCACACAGGGATGTGGTACAGCTGTGAAGAAAACATCATTGGCACAGGTAGAAACCCTTTTCCTTTAATTTGACTATGAAATTGTCTGTCTTCTAGAGGGTGATCTACATTACAAATGGAAAAGCCAATCATTTATGAAATTTTCTGTGAAAAAGTACTTGTGTCTAGTGCTGTTTTAATGTGATACAGTGGACCAACAGTAGTTGACAAAATGGTTTGGTCCACTAGAAACAAATGTTTTTTTCATGAATATCACAAATTTTAACCTTAATTTGGTTAAGTGAAATGCTGACAACACTTATGCAAATTAAGCTCATACAAGTCATATTCGGGTCTGCAGGATGTAACTCATTTGCACTTAATGTACAGAGCTGTGTTCTGCTACTGTCCCAAATCACAGCTGTGCAGTAGAGCAGGTATTGTTATTGCACAATGAAGCCAACACAACAATAGAAACAACATGCTACAGCCAGTTATCTGCACTATATACAAACACAACAATAAGAAAAATGATAACATGCAAAATAAAACAAACAGTAATACTAGATTAATTACACTCTGCATAAAGTGCATGATTATTAACTGTTCAATAACAGCTCAAACCCTGTTTCATTATGAACCTAATTAATGCATGCATGGCCATGTCTGTGCAGCTACAGTTAAGGATAAGTCTGCAGCCCAATAGTAATGCCAAAACAAGATCAAATAGGTTTTGTAACAATGGAAAATCTAGCTTTGCTAGATTTTTCTTTTTTTTTACCAATTGTTTTTAGGTTCAGAGGTTCATAGGTAAGTACTAGGCTATCTGCCCAAGGGTATCTATAAGCCTAGCCAGAATGTGTTGGCTTTTGCTGCTCCCTTAGATTAGTTCCCTGTGCCTCGGTCCAGCAGAGCCATTAGTTCCCTGTACCTCTGTCCATCAGAGCCACTGCAGTGATCCCCGGGGTAAATCTTCTGTTTCCCATCCACTTGTCAAGGTTTCTCTTGAAGAGTGTTAGTGAGGGGCTCTGCCTAATGTAGATTGGAATCCTGTTCCAAAGCATGGGGAGTCTCTGGGACAGGACTCTATCCTTCCAACACGTCCTATTTATCGTTGTGGTGAGGTTTAGATCCCTAGAGCATGTGGCTCTTGGGGATTTTTTTTTTTTTTATGTGGAGCATGTCCATCAATTCTAGGTTGCACATGGCCTTGTATGTCAGGCAGAGATCACCTCTGAGTAAGCGGTATGCAACCGGGTACAGCTGGAGTTTCTTCAGTCAGGCTGCATAGGGCATATGTTTGAGACTAGTAATCCTCTTGGTGAGGTACTTCTGTGGTCTTTCCAGCTATTGCAGGTGTTTTGTAAAGTACATCCCAAATGGGGCATTGTACTCTATGATGGGTCTGATGAGTGATTAGTAGAGGGGCACAATAACCTCTTTTGTTCTAGATGTGAACCCTTTTGTGATTAGGTGGGCCACATAGAATGATTTTCTAACCACCTTGGCAATATGATTATCAAAGGAGAGATTACTATATACTTGGGTCCCCAGATCCCTTATTACATTTTCTGTATTTAGGGGAATATGTGGTAGTTCACGGGTGCTTTGTTTTTTCCAAAAGGGATGACTATGCACTTTTTGGCATTTAGCTTGAGGCCATGATTTTGACACCAGGTATCCGACTCAGTGAGACCCTTCTGGAGGATGTCTGTATCAGCTGGAGAGTCAGTTATGGCCCCCAGTTTACAGACATCTGCGAACTTGGTCAGCCATAGTCCTCCTGTGCTTGCCTGTACCTCTGAGAAGTATATACCGAACAGGAGGGGTCCCAGGACTGAGCCCTGGGGGATGCCACTTGTAACTGGTTTAGAGTCAGACCTAGAGCCTGCAACTCTCACAGTGTGGGTTCTATCCATGAGCCAGCTGGCAACCCATTTCATGACGTAGGGGTTTACGTTTAAGCTGGTGAGCTTGTCTATAATACCAAAATGGGGAATGGTGTAGAAAGCCTTTGTGAGGTCTAGGTAGGCTATGTGGACCTCCTTTCCCTTATCTAAAGCCTTGGTAACTGTCTCAAAGAAGTCCACCAGGTTTAGGAGGCATGATCTGCCCTTAACAAAGCCAAACTGGGTAGGGTCTATTGTTTAAAGGTTCCCAGTGTCTCTGTTAATGAATTCCATGATGATGCGCTCCATAGCCTTGCAGACCAGGCTAGTCAGGCTTATAGGGTAATAGTTCCCGGGGTTTGGTGTGGCTCCGCCTTTGTGGAGCGGGATAACTGTTGCTGTGCGCCACTCTATGGATACGTAGTCTGTAGAGAGGCTGAGTTTGAACAGTGTGTTTAGGTGAGGGGTTAGTCCATTTTGGAGCTCGTGTAAGACACAGCCTGGGACACCGTCTGGTCCCATTGAAGCTGTATTTTTGGCTTTGGATAGGGCTGTTTTAACCTGTGTGTCAGTGATTGCTGGGGCACTACATTCTTCTGGTATGGTTATGGGCCATTTAGGGGGTGAGGTGGGGGGGTGAAGTTTTCACTAAACCTGTCTGCCAGAATGTTGGCAATATCAGTCGGTTCAGTGTATTTTGTGCCATTCTGCACTAATAAAAGGCAAAAATGAACCACTTCCAAAGCACAAGACAGAGTGTTTAATCCAAAATACGTACAAATTCACTTGCTAAGCGCTTTCACCATTACACATGGCATCATCAGAGTAAGTGAACAACAACCATGCCATACATTAAATACACAGTCAATCACCTGACCAACCAATAAAAAACATGCATTCATTTAAATAAGTAATTGGTTATCAAGTAAATTTTAAACATAAAATTTGTCCACGTGCAATAGAACAGTATTGCCCAAATCTGGTGTTATAAAAAGTGTCCTATCCACGATATATACATTTATGTTTGAACATCCTTTAAACAAACACTTAAAAACTGAATGAATAAAAATAATACATATTGGAATATAAAAATAATTATATAAGCCGCTATTTACACTATATCCTATTGGCCCTATCTTTTAAAACGGGTTTTAAAGAAATTATTCATTCAAACTCGGTGGGGTTGTTGCGTCAAGAATTATTTGCCATTTGTATTCTAATAATTCTACCTTCAACCTTTCATCCCCACCCCTTTCAAGGTGTGTCACCCTATCAATGACAAAGAAAATAAATTTCTTAAAGTCAACACAATGTATGCTGTGCATATATAGTGCATTATGTGTGTCCTTATTTTTTATTGCTCTCTGGTGTTCTGCAGTCCTGTCCTTTAACCTACGGACTGTTTTGCCCACATAGAATGCATTGCAGCTAACGCAAGTAGCAATATATACTAACTTTTGTGTGTTGCAACTACACCTACCAGGGCACCCCAGTGTCTTAATATAATTGGACACCAATACATAAGGACCTTCTTTAATGTACCTGCAAAATTTACAGGTTCCACATTTATACATTCTGGAACACTTGTAAATTATTCTGTTTCCCTCCAAAATTTCTTTGATATTTTTTCCCCTAGAATATACTATTTTGTGGAAATTACCCAAATCATTTTTCATGGTTTCATTAAATACAGTGTCCCATGTTTTTTTCACTAATTCAACAACACAACTAGTTTGAATATTATATTTCAATACTAGTGCCCTACCTTCTAAGGTATTGGTCTTTAGAAATATATCATTGTCATTTTCCCTTAAAATGGGTTTATATATACTCCGTCTCTTCTCCAAGACTTCATTCCTGATTTTTAACATCTTTAAGGGATAACCCCTCTCTAAAAAGAAACCAATGAGGGAGTACGCCTCTTTAATACAAGTGTCATCATCACGCACAAGCCTAGAAAGTCTTACCATTTGGCCCTTGATTATTCCTCTTTTTTGGTATGGTGGGTGACAACTGTTATGATGTAACAAGGAATTGCTATGGGTCTTTTTCCTAAATATGTTACTGTGTAGAATGTTTGCAGATTTGGTCGATTTGATGTCCAAAAACTCTATTTCATTTTGATCCCACTTGCTGGTAAATCTAAAAGAAGTTGTTGTGCTATTTAAATATTCGGCAAAGGACATGGCTTCATCCTCACTGCCCTTCCAAAGTATTAGTATATCATCTAAATAATAATAACAAGATTGCTCTCTATAACCACTTTTTAGTAAGTGGGATCAAAATGAAATAGTTTTTGGACATCAAATTGACCAAATCTGCTTGACTGTGTATTTAATGTATGTCATGGTTGTTGTTCACTTACTCTGATGATGCCATGTGTAATGGTGAAAGTGCTTAGCAAGTAAATTTGTACGTATTTTGGATTAAACTCTCTGTCTTGTGCTTTGGACGTGGTTCATTTTTGCCTTTTATTAGTGCAGAATGGCACAAAATACACTGGACTGACTGATATTGCCAACATTCTGGCAGACAGGTTTAGTGAAAACTTCACCCCCCCCCCACCCCCTAAAGAGTCCATAACCATACCAGACGAATGTAGTGCCCCGGCAATCACTGACACACAGGTTAAAGCAGCCCTATCCAAAGCCAAAAATACAGCTTCAATGGGACCAGACGGTGTCTCAGGCTGTGTCTTACACGAGCTTCAAAATGAACTAACCCCTCACCTAAACACACTGTTCAAACTCAGCCTCTCTACAGGCAATGTACCCGTAGAGTGGTGCACAGCAACAGTTATCCTGCTCCACAAAGGTGAACTAAAGGGAACTATCGCCCTATAAGCCTGACTAGCTTGGTCTGCAAGGCTATGGAGTGCATCATCATGGAATTCATTAACAGAGACATTGGGAACTTTCAAACATTGGACCCTACCCAGTTTGGCTTTGTTAAGGGCAGATCATGCCTCCTAAACCTGGTGGAATTCTTTGAGACAGTTACCAAGGCTTTAGATGAGGGAAAGGAGGTCCACACAGCCTACCTAGACCTCACAAAGGCTTTTGACACCATTCCCCATTCTAGTATTATAGACAAGCTCACCAGCCTGAACATAAACCCTTACATCACAAGATGGGTTGCCAATTGGCTCACGGATAGAACCCACACTGTGAGAGTTGCAGGCTCTAGGTCCATGCTTTGGACGTGGTTCATTTTTACCTTTTATCAGTTCTGTACCCTGTGGGTATTTTCCTTGTGGTTTTCGTGTGACATTCTGCACTAACGTAGAGCAGATCTGAGAGTTTCCACTTAGGTTCTTGACATAGCTAAAGAACGCTTTGTGGGTATCTTTGGAGTTCTTGGCAATTTTTTTTTCGAAGCTAACCTTGGATGATTTTATGAGGGATTGTAGTTTCTTGCTGATACTGATCAGGGATGTCTTTCCTTCTTGGGATTTTACTCTTTTCTGCACTAGTTTCCTCCTTCTATTGTATAGCTTGTTTATGGCAGGGGTCCACCAGACTGGTTTCCTTTTCTTGGAGGAGTGAGTCTTGGTTTTGCTTCGGATAGCATGATCCATGCATTCTTGCAGGTGCTGATAGAGTGCCTTTGTAAGGGATTCAGCAGCTTGGACCATGATGTCCTTTAGCATGGGGGCTGTGAACCTTTCCACCTTGGTCTTAAGTAACGTGAAATTTTCTTTTGAAAAGTTTTTCATGGTGGTTTCCTTGATTAGGGGTGGGGGTGGGATGTGGATATCCAGAGTGATTAGTCTATGGTCTGATCTAACCAGCAAGGATTTGACCACTGGTGTAGAACACCGGTCACCCATGTTGGTGATGACCAGGTCCAATATGTTGTCACCTCTGGTGGGGGTTTTGATCAGTTGATCCATGGCGTTCGAGTTTATAAAATTTAGGAAGTGTTGGGCTAGGGAGTTAGTACTTGAGAAGTTCTCCCAGTTAATGTTTGGGTAATTGAAATCACCCAATATTAGGGCATTTGGTAGGACCTTCATATTTTCCATTGTCTCTAGAAATGTGGAATGGGGATCCTCGGTCATGGTGGGTGATCTGTAGCAAGCTACAATTTGAATTGCAGTTTTGCCCGTTGTTAGTTGCACATGGATGATCTCTGAGGCATTGTGCTGTGCCACTAACCTGGAGGTGTGGGTATCCTTGATGAATATGGATACACCCCCACGTTTTGTGTTTTGGTCCAGGTTCTGTGGCTAAAAAGTATGGTATGAGTTATAGACTGGTAGTGCTGGGGTGCTCTCAGGAGCCTTAAACCAGGTTTCTGTTACTGCACAGATATCGATGTTCTCCATACTGAGGAGTGCCTCAAGTGCATGCATTTTGAGGTTTAGACTTCTGGCGTTGAGTAGCATTACCCTCAGTTTTTGGTTACTTGTGCTATTTATGGTGGTGGGTTTGTCTTTTGAGCCTTGCTTAAAAAAGGTACTATGAGGGCGGCAAAAGCCTTGGCCAGTATTCGAAAGCCTAAGGGTGACAGGTGCAAGCCATCTCTTGTGAAGCAACATGGCTTATCAAGCATGTCATCCCAGGTGGACAGATACTGGATCCCCTTTGAATGACACCAGAAACTTAGCCAATTGTTGAAATTGATAATTTTTCCTTTGTACTGTGGCATCATTCTTGGTGAGGGCAGGATGCTACTCAGGGTCATGGTCATACCAACCCGGGCTACGTGATCAGAGAGTTGTTGTTTTGAAGTTGTTTTGAACTCATTGTTTTGAAGTCTGCCTGGTGTAAAACTAGAAATGTACCGCCATGTAGCCTAGGCAATATATATGATATATATGCATGTATGTTGAAATGTATTGGACCCAGGTATGTGCTGATTTAAGAAATATGCAAACAATGGTGTGTGAAAGTATGTGCATTGACTTAATGGAAAGATGGTTTTGCTCTCATAGATTCATAGGTAGGTACTAGGCTATTGTCCCAAGGGCCTAAGTAAGCCTGGCCAACAAAGTTAATTTCCTGTGCCCCTGTCGAGCAGAGCCACAGAAGTGATCCCCGGGGTGTATTTCCTATCCATGCATCAAGATTTTTCTTGAAGAGTGCTAATGAGGAACTTTGCTTGACATAGATGGTTAGCTTGTTCCAGAGTATAGGAAGTCTCTGGGACAGGAATCTATCCCTCCAACATGTCCTGTTTATTGTGGTGACAAGGTTTAGGTCCCTAGAGCATGTAGCTTGGAGGGATTGGGATTTCTTAAGGGGTAGCATGGGTTTAACATAGCTTTATATGTTAGGCAGAGATCTCCTCGGAGTAGGCGATATGCTACAGAGTAAAGCTGGAGTTTTTTGAGACGGTCAGTGTAGGGCATCTGTTTGAGGCCAGTAATCCTCTTTGTGAGGTACTTCTGTGGACTTTCCAGCTGCTGCAGATGTCTTGTGAGTTACATTCCAAAAGGGGCGTTGTACTCTATAATGGGTCTAATGAGTGCTGAGTAGAGGGGAACAATGACCTCTTTTTTCCTGGATGAGAACCCTTTTGTGATGAGGTGTGCCACATAGAGGGATTTCCTGACTACTGTGGTGATGTGATTATCAAAGGAGAGACTACTGTCTACCTGGTCCCAAGGTCTCTTATTACACATTTGGTGATAAGTAGACTGCCATTTATGTGGTAGGTCATGGGTACATAGTTTTTACCAAAAGGGATGACAATGCACATTTTGGCATTGAGCTTGAGGCCATGCGTCTGACACCAGGCATCTGTCTCAGTGAGATCCTTCCATAGGATGTCCACATCATTTGGGAACTCGACTATGACTCCTAGTTTGCAGTCATCTGCAAACTTCATTAGCCAGAGGCCTTCTGTGCTAAAATGTACTTCAGAGAAGTAGATACCAAACAGGACAGGTCCCATGACTGAACTCTGTGGTACTCCACTTGTCACTGGTTTGAAGTCAGATTTGGAGTCTGCAACTTTTACAGTGTGGGTTATGTCGTTGAGCCAGTTGGCAACCCATCTTGTGACATAGGGATTTATACATAGTTTAGTGAATTTGGCTATAGTTCCAGAATGGGGGATGGTATCGAAAACCTTGGCGAGGTCAAGATAGGCTGTGTGAACCACCTTACCCTCGTCTATGGCTTTGGTGACTGCTTCAAAGAAGTCAATCAGGTTCAGGAGGCATGATCTGCTTTCACAAACCTGAACTGGGTTAGGTCCAGAGTTTGGAGGTTACCAATGTCTTTGTTTATGAGTTCCATGATGATATGTTCCATGGCATTGCAGACCAGGCTCGTCAGGCTAATAGGGCGATAGTTCCCAGGATCAGTGGTGGCTCCCCTTTTGTGGAGTGGGATAGCTGTTGCTGTGCGCCATTCAGTGGGCACAAAGCCTGACGTGAGACTATGATTGAACATAGTGCTTAGGTGGGGAGCCAGTTCGTTCTGACATTCGTGTAAAACACAGCCTGGGATGTTTTCCAGTCCCATGGATGCTGTGTTTTTTGGTTTTAGAGAGTGCAGCTTTTACCTGCATAGATGTGATTACAGTGACTCTGCATTCTTCCTGTATAGATATGGGTCCTTTATGGGGTGAGAGGGGGGTAAAGTTAGCACTGAACCTATCTGCCAGGATGTTGGCAATATCAGTTGGTTCTGTAATTTTCATGCAGTTGTGCTGTAACTCAGAGCAGATCTGGGTGTTGCCATTGAGATTCTTGACATAGCTATAAAATGCTTTGTGGTTGCCCTTAGAATCAGTGGCAATTTTGTTTTCTTAGCTAGCTTTGGAAGATTTTATAAGGGATCTCAGCTTCTTACTGAGGCTGACCAGGCAGCTCCTCCACTCATGGGATTTTACTCTCTTTTGCAACAGTTTCTTCCTTCTGTTGTAGAGTTTGTTTATGGCAGGGGACCACCAGATTGGCTTCCTTTTTTTGGAGGATAGCATCTTGGCTTGATCCATGCACTTGTGTAAGTGCTTGTAGAGTGCATTTGTGTAGGATTCAGCAATTGTAACTGTATTGTCCATCTGCATAGGTGTCATGAAGTTTGCCACTTCTGTCTTAAGAAGCATGAAGTTGGCTTTGGAGAAATTTTTTACCGTGGTTTCCTTAATGGTAGGTGGGGGTGGGATGCAGATATCTAGGGTGATTAGCTTATGGTCGGATCTGACCAATGAGGAGCTGATTTCAGGTACGGAACACTAGTCACTCATGTTGGTAATGACTAGGTCTAGGATATTGCTGCCTCTGGTGGGGGTGTGGATAAGTTGATCCAGGGCGTTGGAATTTATGGATTCCAGAAAGCGTTGAGCGAAGGAGTTGGTGTATGAGTAGTTTTCCCAGTTAATGGTGGGATAGTTGAAATCACCCATTATTAGGGTGTTTGTTTGAACCCTAATATTTTCCAGTATATCAAAAAAGGAGGAGTGGGAATCCTGGGGCATGGTGGGGGATCTGTAGCAAGCTACAATTTGGATTGCAGTTTTGCCCAGAGTTAGTTGCACTTGGATAACCTCGGATGCATTATGCTGTGCAACTAGCCTGGAGGTGTGGATATCCTTAATGAATATGGACACACCTCCGCCTTTGTTGTTCTGGTCCACATTAGATGGCAGAAAAGTGTGGTATGAGTTATAGTTTGGTAATGCAGGGATACTCTCTAGACACTTGAACCAGGTCTCAGTCACTGCACAGATATCAATATTCTCCATTTTAAGGAGTGCCTCGAGTGAGTGCATTTTGAGATTTAGACATCTAGCATTGAGTAGCATTACCCTCAGTATTTGTTGCCTGTTCCTGTTACGGTGGTGAATTTGTCATTTGAACCTTGCCTAAAAAAGGTGCTATAAGGGCGGCAAGAGCCTTAGCCAGTATCCAGAATCCCAGGGGTAACAGGTGCAGGCCATCTCTGGCAAGGCATCATGGTCTGTCGACCATGTCCTCTTAGGCAGACAGATACTGGATCCCCCTAGAATGACACCAGAAGCTTAGCCAATTGTTGAAGTCAATCATTTTGTCCTTGTACTGCGGTATCATTCTGAGTGCTGGCAGGATGCTACTCAGGGTATGGGTCATACCTGTCTGGGCTACAAAATCGGAGAGCTCTTCCATATCTTTTTTCATGTAGTCCAGCGAGGTACATTTCAGGTCATTCACACCAACATGGACAATGACAGAGTCATATTTGTACTTGTTGTGGAGTGCCCTGAGTGCGTGGGTTATGTGGAGGATCCTGGCACCCGACAGGCAGCTGACAGTAACCTTCTCCTTGTTTAGCCTGGTGAGTGGGACATCAGTGTGCCTGACTATATAATCCCTATGACTAGTGTGTTGGGTACGTTGGTTTGCCTTATGGGCTGTGGTTTATTGGCACACTGAGTCTGTGGGCTATGTGTCATTTGGGTTGTGTTGGGGATGGAGGTTGCTTGCGTTTCTGCTTTGTAGGTCTCTGTTGCTTGAGCAGATTATTATTGAGAGCCTCTGCGAATGTTTTTGTGTTTCTATGTGTGGATTTTGGTAGTGTAGATTTAGTGGGACTATGTGATGAGTGTGGTGTGGTGTAAGTGTTTATCTTCTCCTCTTGACTGTCAAGTTCAGTCTTGGTTGGAGGGAGCTTTACCTCCAGTTTGGCTAGATAAGTGCAGCTCTCACAGGTTGTGGCGTTGGGTGGTAGGAGGAGAGGGTTGTCTGTGTACATGAGGCAATTACTACATTGCTTCAAGATGCCTAAATTCATCAGATAAGCAGGAGAGAACACTGGGAGTTGGCCCTTGGACATGCCTGAATAAAAAACTACTTTCCTCTAGACAAGTGAGGAAAGTGAGTATAAGAGCTGTTTTTCTCTAAGCAAGTGAGGAAAGTGAGTACAAAAACTGTTTTCCTCTAGGTAAAGAGGAAGGTTGAGTGTTGTAGTAATTTCTAGCTTATTTAGTGCTAACAACAAGTTCTGAACAAGTGCGAAACACGAATAAGCAAATTCAAGTGCTAAAACTAAGAATATGTACCTGGATCTTGTGGTAGATAGGCTACCTAGTGCTAACCACTCCCACTGATAAGCTAGAAGGCTTCCCTCCAACACAGAAAGGCTTGGGGGGGCTTAGAAGCTTACAAGCAGTCCTGGATACAGCAAATCTGTATCTGAACTAGACTAGTTACAGGAAAGGTGGGAAATGAGCACAAATGTGGGCTTTTAAACCAGAAGGTTGAAAGAGATGGAAAAACTGCCCAAATGGCCTATAAACTACAATTTCTGGGCCAGAATCCACTTGTGTGGTAGATAGGCTACCTACTGCTTACCACTCCCACTGATAAGCTAGAAGGCTTCCCTCCAACACTAATCTGTGAGCTGGTAATGCCATCATAAAAGAATGTCAAGTGTCTTTAAAACTGCATTAAATTTCATATAGTCCAAACATTTTGATAATTTCAGAGTGAAAAACAAATTATTTTTTTTTCAAAAACATTTTTATTACACATCTCAGAAAACAAAAAGAAAAAAATTCTACAATCACTTTGATAGGATTCCACCAATATTATATACTAGACAACAGAAATAAACACATTGAAAAGGACTGTGCTCCATGTTATTAATATTTAGCAGAAGAATGTATTATAATATTAATAGGATCCATTTGATATTGCATTCAAATTAACTCTAAGAAACATAATTAAAAGGACTGGACTTCATATTTCATACTATACATCATATAACATGACCTACCCAAATGCTAATGTTGTATCATACGGTACTTACATCATGTAATTTCAAATAACATAATCCTTGCTCACTTATTATAATACCATTCATGAGACAGACTAACCTAGTAAGATAGTCTAACCAACACTGATTTAGTCCTGTCTAATTTGTCATCTGCCATACCCCTGCCACACCCCCAAAATAGTCTTAGATGAAGGGAGCATTTACAAGGAACCCCACTTCATCATTAACTTTCATTTCATTGCAGTACTTACTATCTCCTGAACTGCAGTAACTACCTGTACTCTCCATATTTCAATAAAGTGTTAGCCAGCCAATAACATTACAATACCTCTTTCTAATTAAAAACTACATCTTGATATCAAACATTGCAGCCGGAAACTCAGTCAGTAATATTGTGTAACCAATAACACTTTAGAGTAGGCTTATATCTTGTACAACCACATAACCATGCTAGCCCTTTCAGTCTTATCATTACAGCATCCAAAAAACAATAGGAACACGACCAGCCTGTGAAGGAACTAATCCAGAGTATCTCATCACCATAGGTTCACAGGTAGCTACTAGGCTATCGGCCCTGGGGCCTATATAAGCCTAGCCAAAAAGGTACCCTGGCTTTCGCCACCCAGGAAAATTATTTTCCTGTGCCACTGTTGAGCAGAGCCACAGAAGTGATCCCCGAGGTGAATATAGGTTCTTAGGTAGGTACTAGACTACAGTCAAATCTTTTACTTTTTAAAAAAGCTAATGCAAATTCCTGTTTATAAAACAACATGATCTAATCAGCCATCCATATGGAAATGCATCCTTCATGATGGCAGTTCTAAAGACTTCCCCTACCTCAGGCAAGGTAGGCAGATCAGAAACAGCTAATAAGGTGAAAGGATTGTCCACATAATTAAATGAGTTGAAATACCAAACAAGTATATCATTCATAAGCAGCTCTGAGGGGATTCATTCTAAGGGGATCAAGTACCTGTCGGCCTGGGAAGACATGACTGACAGAGCACTATGCTTTGCCAGATATGGCCTGCATCTGTCTCCCTTGGGCTTCAGGCTCCTGGCAAAGGCTCTTGCTTTCCCCATAGTGCCTTTTTTAGGCAATGTCTTGAGGTCAAAACTACCAACATGAGAATCTCATCTAAACACAATTTAAAGGTCATGCTGCTGAATGCTAGGACTCTCAACATGAAACTGCACTCATTGCAAGCATTCTTAACCCTGGAAGATGCTGACATTTGTGCAGTCATAGAAAACTGGTTCAAAGCTGCAGAGAGTACCCCAGGCTTACCTGGTTATTCATCCTATCATATGTACAGACCCCAAACTGAGGGCAACAAAGCCAGAGGAGGTGGTGATTCATTATATATTAAAGGTATACACACCTCCAGACTGGTTAAACATGATGCGCAGGAGATGCTAAAGGTGCAGTTAACAGTTGACAAGACCCTTATTCAAATCATAGTTAGCTACAGGCCCCCCCAACGTTGACTCAGGGCATCCATGCCTCCATCCCATCTAGCTGGAGCTCCTCAAATCTATTAAGATTCAACCCTATACCCTGATCCTGGGTGATTTTAACTTCTCAACCATTGACTGGAAGAAGTACTCGAGCCAGAACACACATGCTCAAAGATTCCTTGACTTCATCAATGCCAGTGCCTTGGACCACCTGGTTGACACCCCCACAAGAGGTGACAACATCTTGGACTTGGTACTAACCAACATAGAAAACCACTGCAGCATCCCTGCATTGTCATCATTCCTGGTAATATCAGACCACAAAGCAGTCATCATCTCTCCTGACCCCTCCCCCCAGCTAGGGTTAAATAAAAAAACTTCTCCAAAGCTGATTATAATCTCCTGAGGGAAGATCACATCTTCACAGCCCCCTCCCAAAGAGTAGGAACTGGCACTAATATCCAAATCTACACCAAAGTACTATAATACAACCATTTATAGAAATGCCAGGACAAAATCCTCCTCCTCAAGGAAGAGTAAACCTGTCTGGTAGACATTGGCTATAAATAAACTCTACAACAAAAAGGAAACAAAATTGCTGTTCAAGACCAAGAAGGAACACGTGCCAAATTGGAAGCAATCTATCCTTAGCCTAAACAAACAAATAAGGGTATTAGTGAAGTCATCCATAGCTAACTATGAGTCCATATTGGCCACATCTACTACAGACAGTTATAAGGCCTTCTTTACATATGTCTGCAATCTAAGGGGAAACACTCAAATCTGCTCGGAATTGATGGTCAAGGACACCAGGTACACAAATGCCATGGATATAGCCAACCTGCTGCCAAACAGGTTCAGTGAAAATTTCACCCCTCTCTCCCCATCAGTAATCCACGATATCCTCAGCAGCTGCCCCCACCCCTTATCTCTAGGGAACAAGTCATTACTACTATCTCAAAGGCTAAAACCACAGCTTCCATGGGACCCAATAACATCCCAGGCTGCATCCTGCATCAACTCAGGCAGGAACATGAAGCACCATTAGCCGCTCTAGTCAACCTAAGCCTGAGTACCAGTTTCACCACAGTCGAGTGGAGGACAGTCACCATCATCTCTCTGCACAAAGGTGGAGCAGCCACTGATCCAGAAAATTATAGATCCATCAGCTTAACTAGACTGATTTGCAAGGCCATGGAATGCATTATTATTGACCACATTAACAAGGACATTGGCAACCTCCAAACACTTGGTCCCACACAGTTTGGTTTTATCAAGGGGAGATCATGCTTGTTAAATTTGGTAGACTTCTTTGAGTCAGTCACCAAAGCCATGGATGAGGAGAAGATGGTGCAGTCCACCTACCTTGACTTGGCCAAGACCTTCGACACTATTCCCCACTTGGGCATAATAGGTAAACTATCCCAGCTTGGCATAAATCCTTATGTGACCAGATGGGTAGCTAACAGGCTCACTAATAGAACTCACTCAGTCAGAGTGGGGGAAGCTACCTCAAGTAGTAGACCCGTAATGAGCAGAATACCCCAGGGATCAGTCTTGGGGCCCCTGCTGTTTGGGATATACTTCTCTGAGGTGCAAGCCAAAACCAGAGGGCTATGGCTGACCAAGTTTGCAGATGACTGCAAGCTGAGCATTGTCATCAACTCTTCTAGTGATGTAGACATACTACAAGAGGGTCTCACCCAGACAAATGACTGGTGTCATAAACACAACCTGAAATTAAACACCAAAAAATGCATCAGCATCCCCTTTGGGGAGAGTGATGTCTCCACAAATTATCACATTAATAACAATGTCCTAAGCATGCAAACAGTTCTGAGGGACCTGCTCACCCAAGTTGACAGCAATCTAACTTTTGATCACCATGTTGCCTCCATTGTACAGAGAGCTTTCTACATGGCTCACCTCATTAGTAAGGGTATTTCTTCCAGGAACAAGGATGTCATAACTTCTCTGTATTCCTCCCCTATTAGGGCCATGATTGAGTATAACGCCCCTTTCGGCATGTACCACAAGAAGCACATGCAGCAGCTGGAGAGACCACAGAGGTTCCTGACCAGAACAATCCAGGGCTTCAAAAATCTATCCTACACTCATAGGCTAAAAGCCCTGTCCCTCTACTCTGTCTCATACAGACTTTTCAGAGGTGATCTGTGTCTGGCATACAGAGCAATCTCTGACCCCACTTTGATGAAATTGCTGCATATCTGCAAGCCAAACTCCAATCACGTGACCCATATGCAAAACCTCAACTTGGTCTGTAACATCAATAGGACTTGCTGGTGGGACAGATTTGTCTCCCAGAGACTCCCCCATCTGTGGAATAGACTCCCTCTCCATGTCAAGCAGAGTATTCCATTATCCCTCTTTAAGAGGAACTTGGATGACTGGATGTGAAATAGAAAATACACCCCTGGGATTCCACCTGTGTCCCTGCTGGACAGAGGCATGAGGGGCTGACTTGTGGAACTTGGGCCAATTTATTGGCTAGTCTTATAAGGGTCAGTAGCCTAGTAACTTGCTATGATCCTATGATCCTGTGAACACATTTGTATGTATTGCATTATTTTCATCTTCTTATTCTCACCACTGTTTGAAAATCAGCATTACTTAATATGTTTGCTATGTTCTTATGATCAATGCTTGTACTACTTTTGTTCCTTGTTTATCTTTTTGTATATCCCACATCTGGGCTGAGCCTGAAATAGATCCTCTAGGATCAGTGCACAGCCCCAATTCAATAAATTTAAACAAATAGACAAACAAATAAATACAAACTCTATAAACAAGTAGTATATTTAAAGGGTTTATAATAATGTACTTTATACTCAAAAAACACTGCTCAAAAATCATCTTTGAAAGGGTAACTTCACCCATGCCACCATTATAGTAGCATCAAAGGACTTAGCAACAGCGTTAAATATATATTAACCCCAGTGCATTACCACAAAAACTGTTCCTAGAAATAAAATGTAAAACAGCAAACCAATATGAAATCCATCCCAATGTGCATCGGCTTCATTTCTTTGTTCTTAAGGCCTAATAAATAGCTGATATCTTCTCAAATATTCAAGAAAATATTATAAAAATATAAAACAATAAACCAAGGTGAGGTCTGCTCCAGAGGCCATAGTCTTCAATTTTGTATAAAGCTCCTAGTAAACAATTATTTATTACTAACTCCATATAGTCAGAACCTTTGTCACCCTGCAGCTCTCAACTCAGTTTCATAAGTTCATAGGTTCATAGGTATGTACTAGGCTAATGGCCCTGGAGCCTTTGCAAGTCTAGCCCATAGAAATGCCCTGGAATCATGCTGCCTGACATTATTCAATTATTCAAAGCTTTTTGTCCAATGTATTTAATTATTGCTCAGTGTAAAACACGTGTTCATAAACCTCAATGGATTTATTCCACATTTCACAATTTTGATGGCAAAGTGGTGTCATATTGTTTTCATAAATTTTTTTTAATTCTCATAGCCCTGCTGTTGCTGGCATGCTTTAATTACATGTTGGAAAGTTATCACAGTTCTGCATAACTACTTTTAAGAATATTAAATCTTTTAAAAGCTACCTTTGCTTATTTCTCTCCAACTTTTCATTCAGGCAGGGCAATATCCATGCAGTCGACTATAGTCTACTAGTCTACATCTCGTCTTCCATCTTTTCTGACGTTTACTATCAAACCAATTCCATGATAACCGATTGTGCTATTACAGTCAAAGTTTAAGGTTAGCTACCAGTTAACACAAATACTAATGAAGCATCTCCAGGAAGACAACCAGCCTCACACAGAGAGATCCGTCAGTGCTATTTAGTAATGAGTTTATAACTAAAAATGCTGAGCCTGAAATTTCACTATTGCCATTGTGACTCATTGGAATTGGTTGACATATGCTTTGAAATATTCACGTGCCACCTTTTTTTTATTAAAATGAATACAAAAGGTCTGTACCGTTCATAATATAACATTTTTGATATAGCTAATTATAATAAACTATGAGACAACTTGCCACAAGAGCTTTGTTTATTTAATATTTTTCCATTTTATTTCTGCTTAATTGGATTTTACTAAAGAAAGAACACTGCAAGAAACTTAGCTTTTATTAATTTTGCTTATTTATTTTGAATCAGCATTGAGCAAGTATTGAATTTGTTATCTTCATAACTGAGTCCGGTCTGAATTGCAGTACGATTGCTTGTTGGCTTCCTTCAAATTACTTAAACAAAATAGATTAGAGCTATAGCAAAATATTTTGTGGTACTGCTGACTGCAAAAGATACTGAACAGAGCTATAGCAAAGCATGTTGTGGTACTGCTGACTGCAAAAGATACTGAACAGAGCTATAGCAAAGCATGTTGTGGTACTGCTGTCTGCAAAAGATACAGAACAGAGCTATAGCAAAGCATTTTGTGGTACTGCTGACTGCAAAAGATACTGAACAGAGCTATAGCAAAGCATGTTGTGGTACTGCTGACTGCAAAAGATACTGAACAGAGCTATAGCAAAGCATGTTGTGGTACTGCTGACTGCAAAAGATACTGAACAGAGCTATACCAAAGCATTTTGTGGTACTGCTGACTGCAAAAGATACTGAACAGAGCTATAGCAAAATATTTTGTGGTACTGCTGACTGCAAAAGATACTGAACAAAGCTATAGCAAAGCATGTTGTGGTACTGCTGACTGCAAAAGATACTGAACAGAGCTATAGCAAAGCATGTTGTGATACTGCTGACTGCAAAAGATACAGAACAGAGCTATAGCAAAGCATTTTGTGGTACTGCTGACTGCAAAAGATACTGAACAGAGCAATAGCAAAGCATTTTGTGGTAATGCTGACTGCAAAAGATACCGACTGATTTTCTGGCTAGTACACCATCCAATGCACATCAATACTTAGTTGTGTTTTTGCATGGATAGACTTTATTAGTATACTAGAAATTCTGACTTAAGCAGCAAGAGGAAAATTTTTCCATATGCGTTTTAGACTAATGTCAGTCCCATCCCCATAGCAGGTAGGACTTTGATACTTAGCACATAAAAAATGGTCAGAGGTAAGTATGAACTTTTGTTCATGATCATGGCAGAGTAGGATACACAGGAGATTAATAATATAGAATAAAAAATAGGATAAATACATTTTAAAAATCTAAAAGTCAACAGAAAGCAATAAGCAAGAAAAAATAGCGGTAAAGTAACCAAAAATTAGTGACAAATGAGTTGGGTTATGCATTGTTTAAAGAACAGAGGTCTAGGAGACACTCCGTACAATGCATAATTGACTGATTTCATATGGTACTTCTCTAGTCTGAGACGGGGAACTGTTTATCGCCAAGAAAAGTTGGAAACCAATTAAGAGATTACAAGGACCACAACAACTTCCCTAGCAGATGGGAAGAATGCAAAACGTTTGGAGCACAGTGGGCTGCAGGTGTATAAGGATGGTGGAGCACTGTTTCAGTTCTCTGAGGGTACTTCTCCACAGCTTTTATGCTGTCCTTGCTTACAGGCTGTCCTCTATAAAGACAACAACAGTGGAGGCTAAGTCAGATACTAGCAACATCAATAAAAGAAGCCTACAGGAAGGTTGTATATGACTCAAAGGATATGAAAAATAGATGGAAGATACATTAGGGCGGCACAGTGGTGCAGTGGTTAACATTGTCACCTCACAGCAAGAGGTTCTCCGGTTCGATTCTCGGCTGGGGTGCCTTCTGTGTGGAGTTTGCATGTTCTCCCTGTGTTCGCGTGGGTTTCCTCCGGGTACTCCCTCCCACATTCCAAAGACATGCATCTGGAGCATTTCTCCCCGGGCCTCCGCTGAAAACAGGCTCTGTGGAACCTAGTCGGACATTCCCGGTCAACAAATGATAAATAAATAAATAAATAAATAAATAAATAATTATAGGAAGGTAGAACTATAAATGTGGATGGACCTGCTGAGTGTCCACACAGTACTGTGGCTGAAGAGGACAGAGAATGAATCCTTAGCTCTATGGGATTAGCAGCAGTGAGTATGGAGGTGGATGGCATTGTAGAGAAAAACCCTTTGATTGAAAATAAAAATAAAAATATTAATCATTTATATTCATAGCCATTGTTATCCTTGGGATTATTATTATTATTATTGTTATTATTATTGTTATTATTATTATTATTATTGATGCCATTGGGTATCGCTTTCATAGTGCCTTTGTAACCATGTATTGATTTTATTAATTCTGTCTTCATGTATTACTATGTATTAATTTTGCTGTTCCTGACATGTCATATGATAGTATGTAACAAAAACACTAGAAAGCAGAGTGCATAAATCCATGCTATTTAAAAGATTTGTTTACCCATCTTTTCAGCAAAAACATGCAATTGAGGTTTTACTTTCATAGCTGAGGTACCCTTTGACTGTATCGTGTTTTCAGCAAAAAGCATGCAATCTAAGACTGAAATATAAGGCTTCATCGTCAGGACATCTGCCTAACATCTGCACTGAATAGCTGTTTTCAGCAAAATGACCACCACAGACAAAGAGAACCCATCACTAAGCATAACCTTCAGAGATGGATGCATAAAAAACAATCACTATCCTGTCTGTCAGGTATTAAATTGAGGTCATAAAGGATGACAAAACTCATAGGATGTGAAAGAAAGTCATGGACGCAAACCTCTCCTCTCCTTCCAGGTCATATTTTAGTTAAAGAAATAATGAACTGTGGGAAGAAAAACAACCGGTCCAAAAGGCTAACAGGAAAAAGGAAATCATAGGTCCACGGCTGAACTCAACCCACTCCAGAGACAGAAGAAATGAATTTCCAAACCTATCTGTTGTTAGATATATATATTGCAGGAGAACTGATTCAGTTAGTCACTCAGAATTTCAGATATTCATTCTTGCTTCTTTCTCCAGTCATTGATGGACTTCTCTTAGATAACACAGACAGACAGACTGACTCTGAAAGCTTTGCTGTAGGACTGCTAAACAGTCTAAAAATGAAACCAAAGACTGTGATATTGCAGCTTGTTAATCCAGGACCTAGCTAATCCACAAAAGCAGACCAATTTTTGGAGAGGAGAGCAGTAGTGTGCCAAAGAGATATTCCTTCACATCTCCCTACAATTGAATTGGATTTTTCCCTGTGGAGGAGTCAGCATGGATGCATAAGTAATTACCTTCAGATTTTTGTTTATTTCTGAGAGGTAGTGCATGCAGAACAAAGACAATTTCCCAGTCTCATCAAGGACCACGAGACCCTTCAACAAGGTGAAGATGCATTCTAATGAAGGACTTAAGGACATTGAAAATAATTTTTGCTTTAACTACCTCTATTATGTCAAATGGCTAACCACATTACAAGAAACTAATGAAGTAAACAAATTTCTGTGTCACTACTAGACAGAGGCACAGTATTCTAAATATATTCTGTGCATTTTGTACCATTTTATGGGGTGGCGAAAGCCACATCACTATGGCTAGGCTTACAAATGCCCCAGGGCAGATAGCCTAGTACTAAACTATGAAACTATGAAACTATGATAGACTGTCATATTATTAAGGATCGTTTTCTACTGAGTCCTGAGACAGGCTGTCACCCTGAAATGGATTAAACAGATAAATGAAGAATGGCTCATTTGCTGCAACAGATAAAAGTAAGCCTTCTCTGAAGTTCATCAGACAGCAAAACCTAAACACTTAGTAGCACAGCAGAACCATGAAAGGTAATACTGGATATATCATGAATATATTATCCACCAGTAAGAGAGAGAAACGCATTTAGAAGTGGGGAGTTATTTGGAAGACAACAGCCACAGTGTAATGCATTATAACATTAGAAGAACAGAGAATCATACCACATAAAAGACAGGGGCAAGAACCGTTGAGACCTTAAATGGGAAGTAAGAAGAACTGTGATAATTTGTTATAAACTGTAATAAAAACAAAGATAGTATTAAAACGTTTAAAGAAAAGGAACTGCACTGGCAAAAGATTATCAGGGAAAAAACTGGAATATTTGCCATGTTTTTTGTGGAATTTCATTGTACAGGTTAGTGCAAGAGCTTGGTGCACAGAATGTAAAGTGATGGATTATAGGATAGTTAGCAGCTGATTAACAGGCCATTCACAGAGACATGAACCTCAGAAAAATGAAAAAAAAATCTGAACTGCAAAGAGATTAGTAATGGGACTACAGAAATATGAGATAAACTGCATCCTGCTGTTCAAATGATCCTGGAAAAAGAGTTCTTAGAAGCAGCCACTGTTTGCTTTAAGAAGTCATTACAACTAGTGGAGTGTGGCATGATGGGATAGGACACATTTCAATTCTCTTCATAACAGCAGGAGACAATAAGAAGCTGCTAACTACACAGCAGTTAGTATAAACTCAAGATTACGAAGAAAGAGTGGTGGAAAATAACTGGAGGAAGGCATGACTTACCTTGAATCCAGGGAGTTTGAATTCATAGCTAAAAACTTCTAGTTAACCAAACTGAAAGAGATTTCCTGATGACACAGAACTTGATCAGGAAGTGTCAGGAAATATGTCCTACACAAGTTTACATGATCTTTCAGCACTTATTATGATGTGTAAAAAGTCTATATAAAGTTTATCTGCATGAATGTCCTATAGATCTTGTAGAATGGAATTTAGTAAACACTTAGATGCTTTCTTAGGCCTCATACTATTTATTGACTGTAAAACAAGTATCTTTAAACATCTAATTATTATGTTTAAACTATTTCATATTGTATGTTGGAGCTTTTCTCCCCGGGCTTCCGCTGAAAACAGACATGTGTCCAGTCGGACTATCCCAGTCAACAAATGTAAAATAAAATAAATTACTACAAACTGATAAAGCTGGAATTTGTAGCCATTGCCATTTGTCAGTTTATAACCGGTTGTGTGGAAATGCACAAAAGGCATCAGATAACTCCAGCCTGCAGAGATGAAGCTAGCATGTGTGGAGCTCATGTAATCTGATCTAAGAGTGGAAATGACATTGCCTGGGAATTAGAATGGAAGAGGTGCTCCCTGGAACATGGTATACATACAAAAATAGATGCCTAGATGAGGGTTACAAGACAGTATGGAGGTTATAGTCAGTACACAAATTGTAATATCATATATTTGGATCAAGATAAAAGGAATGGAACAATCAACAAGGCAGTTTTAATCACTAAAGAGGAGCTTGCCTTAAGGAAGGGCTCGAGAACTGATAAAAGACCTGTATTAGAAGTCACACATGTAGGCCTTGATCAATTGAATATATTTTCACTAGAGATGTCAGAAAACAGGGAGGCTCATCCAGACACAAACACATTAAAAGTATCATTGGGGTGTAGGAGTGTTTCATCTTTTAGAACAATAATTTAAACATAAGTAACAGAATAAGACAGGGCTGTAAGGAGGAAGAATGTTCACTGACATGGAAAATAATTTCTTTATAACAAACGAGGCAAGTATTTGAAACAATAAAAAAATGTGTGGAATAAATGCAGGGGATGCGAAAAAAGGTCTGTGGAAGTCACATCATTAACAGTTTTTTAGCTTCTAAGATCACCCCTCTCACTTTATACTATCACATTCTGCTATTGTGTATGCATTTATGCACCTCCCTAAGCATATACTATATAATATAAGTCATCATAACTTTCAACCTCTTAGTGCAAGAAATCTGGACAAAGCCAAAAATAACTGAAACTTAGAAAGATGCTAGAATAACAGGTTTTGCATTAGCATGCATTTTGTGAAGGATATGAAGTCTGAAACTGAAATATCTGTCATTATTTAGTGACTTCAGTCCTCAATGATTTGCCATAAACACACATATTTTATGAGGATTAGACAAAAAAATATGAAGCGAAAATCTAGATAGTCTGCAAAATTCTTGTTAGTTGAAAGGTATGTATCGGAACCTAATTGCCAGTGTTTTTATTTTATTTTATTTTGGGTTTTTTTTGGGGGGGTAAACATTTTTTCTCATGCTTTATTTCTAATAACCACAATCGAAAGAGATTTTTTCTGAAAAGACAGATGCACTATATCATGTAAAATATTTCATATCAAATTCTGTAAAACCAGTACAAATGGGAAATGTTTTGTAACTTTGTAGTCTCCTATTCACCTGTTTTCAATAATTTTAAAAATCTGTGCCTGTTGGGATTTCCACAAAATTCTTTTACAACACAAGATAACTAAGTAATAATGTTATGGCAATATACTATGGCAGGGATAGAGTAATAGAGAAATTATTCACCATGGGAAGATGCATTGTTTGGCTATTGGGACACAGCCTAAATGGCCAAATAGGTGCCCCCCACCATGAACTGACATATGAATTGTTTACAAGATTGACATGGTTTCTTTTGTAAACAATGATTGCCTTTGTGATATACTGTACATGCAAACACCCATGAACATGATGATGAAGCATTTACCATATATTGCATCAGTATAGTTTCTGTAAGGATTAGTAATTGAACTAGCAGGACAAACATAAAGCAAATGTTTTAGAAACAACAGAATAACTGGATGAATGTTTAATTATTAATTATGTTTCTTCTACAGGAGAGGTTGCTTAATTTAATTGCGAACATAAAAGATTTAGTTATGTTTCACACTAAGCAGTGATAACTGGTGAGGGATCTTTTTTCAGTTATTTTTCTATGAACTAAATCATGGATGGGGTTTAACATATTTTACAGTGCAATGTTCTTCAGTGGAAGGTAATTGCTCACATTGTATAATATAGTAGTTCACAATAGTAGTGTATATGTAACTCATATTTTACCCAATGTGTGAGGGGCATTCTTTAGTTAAGATGTGCTGCCCACATACTGAAACTGCAGCCCCATCCACTATGGGTAAATACATGAATCTTCCACAGCCCGACTGATATGATGTTTTCTTAAAATAAAGATTGTACCTTTTTAAGATAACATAAATGGTTGCATTGTATCACATCCTTGTTCCATCTTTCTGTGCTGATTCATGGCAGTGGGGCTGTGTTTGCAATGCACTGCACATTTGCAGACTCTTGAGCATGGCAATGTATTTGCTTTACATCATATCAGAGCAGTCTGTGCTTCTGAAAGTATGACTGCTGAGAAGAGTAGGGGTCCATAATTCAAAGAAAAGCAGGGGCATCTTTCACAAAAAGGGAGAGGTGAGTTATTAATTATGAATTGCATTCAGTTGCAGTTGATGAATACAATGTTGTGCATATGTTTCACTGCTTAACAGGGACAAAACTGGCAGTAATTTTATTTTCATCTTGGGTAGTAACATTGATTACTGTTTATTTATAGCTACTGAAGTAGTTAATTGGTTATAAGGCACTTTTCCTCCCAAATCAACTGCAATATTTCCATTGTATAACATGCAATTTAAAATAGCTCTGACTAAAGAACATCATTAAATATAGATATTTGGCACTTACCAGCTATGCCCCCTGCTAATTTTGTAGTGCAATTCTGCAAGAGAAGATATGGGACATCCAGAACCAGCTATATTGGTTTATGCCTTATTGATTTTGTTATAACTATAAAGGGAAGTTTCTGCTGATGTGGAAACGATCTTTCATAAGATGTCCAGATTTGCATCCTCTACTACGTGGACAGCACATATTTCTGTGCAATGCATGAGACTTTGGGTTGATCTTTATTATTCAAGTGTTTGGTGTAATGCTGAACTTGTTCTCAGATGTGCAGAGTTTGCCAGAAAAGGACTGACAGCATCTATTCTGGAAAACAAAATATGTGGGACATTTGCAATTGCCCTTGTACTTTAAACAAGAATGTCTAAATAACCCTAAAGGCAAAGAATTTAGCCTCACTTTTGACTTATCACTCTTTATGAATTGGCTTGTTAAACTTCTCCCTTGATCACCTCTCACAACAAGGGCTTAAAGAATTATAGTACATTCTGGGAGACTCTGTAGGTCTAAGTGTAATGTGAATGTTAAAGTGTGACCCATATATAAGTCTAAATGTAGCACCAGTGCAGTGTTTCACTTTAAGGTGTCTCATTCTGTTCAATATTACTAAAACCTGTTTATGAAAATCAGTTTTAATACTGCATAATTAAGCATGAATCCAAGACTGGATGCAGATATAATAGGATTTTCCCATAGATGGTGTTGTTTGATCATGAGAACGAAGTCTCCCCAATCAGACCAAGCCAACCATGGCTAAATCCTGTGATACCAACACAGAGGAGCAGATTAATGCTATTATGTAATGACATTATTTAAGACAGAATGTACTTACCTTCACTATCCCAGGTTATTTATTCTTTATTTTGTATTTATCTGTAGGTTTAATTTCCCTGTTTAGTGGAGCTGTCATTTATTTGCTTTTCTAACTGCTCTTTTACCTTCTGTTCTAATTGGTATACTTTCCCCATCTTCTTATATCTGTTTTTCACTCCCTCATCTTTGAATCTACCATGTTTGTGAACAGCTGAGATTTTACTCTCTTTAAGATTTGCTGTAGGTGTTACACATACTTTTGCTTTATTGATAGAAGCCCCACTACATCTGAATTGTTCATAATTTTTCTTTAAATTATTAATTTATTAACCAAGTGAACTGTTCATCATACACTCTTTTCAAACAAAAACAAGGTCATAATTGCTAAAGTAAAGGTAATATGCATGGACACTTTAGAGTAGTCAATCAAACATGTAGCAGTGTTAGTCGTGCAACAGGAAGCATACTCGCCCTTAGTGGAGAAAGCAGTGAGTTCTATTCTCACACCAGGAGATGGATTGCTGACCCAGCAGTGCAGCATAATGGAGTAGCTGCACTCCTGAGTGTCATCTTTGAGATCAGATATTAAACTGAGGCCCCATCTGCACAAATTGGTGATAACTCAGGTGGATATAAAAGATCCCATGATGCCCTGGCCAAATTTCCCCTAATAGTATACATACCACCTTTGGTCTCTCCTGAAAAAAGGCTACTAGCCAAGTGGGACTAACCTGGATAACAAAGAATAAATAAACAAATAAAATGTTTTTAGGAGGAAGAAAGAAACTAGAGCACCTGTAGAAGGCCTATATAGACACCAGAGGAACATATAAACTTCGCACAGTATTCAGACATCAGGACTGAACATGGACCCTGGAGGGGAGCTATATTAACCATTAAGCCACTATCTTGCTTGTCTGACACTTTTTCACAGTAGTACTTCTTCATTTAAAACTAGTACAGGAAAAAAAGCTTTTACTAAATTTGGTCCTGCTACCTGGAACCATCTCACAAAGGAAGTCAAAAATCAAAAATCTCTACAACAGGTAAAATCAGCATTAAAAGACCACCATGGAAATGGGGCTACTTATACTTACTCCAGAGGCACTGGCTCATTCACTACACCAGCTGCTCTGCACCGACTCTAGGACAACTACTTGTTTTTTATGGCTGACCAATGCTGAATGCTTAGCAACTGTAAATACCATATGTAACTGTAAACATTGGTATTACGTTCAACTGTGTAATTGGTTTCACCTACAAATACTTGTCCTCTGTGTTACTCGATGTTTAAACATAGCGTATATGCTCATAACTGTAACATGTACTTACTGCTTGTACTTTGACTTTCCAGGTCATGACTGAAAATTATCAAAAGTCTAGCTCAGTTAGCCAGTAAATAAATAAATAAATAAATACAAAGTTACAGCTTGTCCCCCTATTTGACAAAGTCTGGGTTCCTTAAGTTCAGATGTTCAGTTCCTCACATATCTCTTTACACAGATGAAGAATCACATTGTTCGATAAACACTCATTCCCAAATGGCCACCTACTTCTAGGTTTGAAATCCTCTTAATTTCCCATTTTGAGAATACCGGCTCCAAAACTACACTTCCTACATTACACTGCTGCTGTATTAGCTGTCTGATTATGAACACATCTTTTAAGACATTAGGCATGATCTTACTTTTAGATATGGCATCACACAAGGTGATTTGGTTAACATGTGGCATATTAACTTTTTAGACCATAGTATCTTCTCTTTCTCTGCCATCCTGAGGATTCAGTTAGTCTATCATTGTCAGTTCTTCCTTCCCATGGGGAGGAGTTCTGTATAAAAGCCCTATTCAGACTGAACTGTTATGTAACCCGTGCTGCATCCTCCTCTACTCCATATTTATTTTTAGTATTACTTTGCACCTTCTCTTATACAGTTGTCTATAATAACTGAAATGTTATCCTCCCTGTCCCATCTATAAAATGCATATCTATGCATGTTTATATTACACTTAGGGCCATCTTGTGCTGTGTTTCTGTTACTGTTGCAGTACTAAGGTATAGTTTGTTCCATCAATGCCACTAGTACAGAAACTTTCACTCGGATTGTGACATTGGTACTCATTAACTTTGATTTATATAGTGTGAAGTACCCAATGTTATTGTAGCTTTGTGTACATTGTCTCTGCCTCCTTTCCTTTAATCTCTCATTGTTTCCTGTGCTTGTGGGGTTCACTTTGATAACTGCCATCATGTTTTACAAAGGGAATGCAGGATTACCTCTATATTACTGTGCTACTGTCCTTGGATATTTAAATGTTTGTTAATGAAATTTATAAACATGTCCATAGAGGGCTTTGCTTCTTCTTTCTAACAGATGCAGCCAGTTGTCAAATGACTCCCAAGCCCTGAGTTCTGCACCAACATGACCATGATTTTCCTGGGGAGGGGAAAGTATTGGATTATCCTATGCCACTATCTCTTGGAAGAGAGATGCAATGCTTGGGAACAGTCCAGGGGTATACGTTCAGTTCACTAAGCTACATGAATGCAGTAGCCTTCATTGGTAGCTGAATGGAAGCATTCATGTACACAAGAACTTGTAGCTGCCCCCACCATGACACAAGTATATCCAACCCCCAAGTACAGGGTTTGGTGCCTTAAAATAAAACATCTTTGTGGCTGCTTAAATGACAGCTGTATTATGAATTGTTCTTGCCCCAATGATGGGTAATGAATGGGTGATGGCATCCGTTCAAAGGTCAACAGGCTCAGGGGCTACAAAAAAGAATACAAAAAGATGCAAGCTTGATAAAGCACCAGCACTGATGTTAGACATAAATATATTAACACATCCATTATCTACAAATACATTGTATAAAAAAATCCCTAATTACAACTCTTCCCTGATCCCTGCAGCTACTGTGTGTTTAGAACAGTCACTGCTGATATGCTAGAACATCCTGGGGGCATGCACAATCTTCAGTAACATTCTACATGACTGCGCAGTTGGCGACTGTATTCAGTCAATGAATACATTCTCTTGACACATGGATTTCTGTAAGATGGCAGTAGAGTACATTGTGATTAAAAGGACTGCATTCACACCAACTCCCCACACAGGCATAGACACACAGAAACCCACAAACAGGGGTTCGAATGCAGAGATGATAAGTCAGCAAGTAAAGGAGAGTATTACTGCTGAAATTGAATTCATCCTCAAGTCTTGGTGAGTACCTTAGTGAGGTGGACCCTATTTTTCACAAAATCTCACTAAGATGCCACTGATATATGGACAGTGCACTGGTGCAGTGGTAGGATTGTCATCTCACAGCAAGAGGCTCTCCAGTTCGATTCTTGTCTGGGGTGCCTTCTGTGCAGAGTCTGCATGCCCTCACCGCGTTCATGTGGGTTTCCTCTGTGTGGTCCAGTTTCCTTCCACGTTACAAAGACATGCATCCGGAGCATTTCTCCCCAAGCCTCCACTGAAAATTGGCTTTGTTCCAAGTCAGACTTTCCCAGTTAACAAATGTTAAATAAATAAATAAAACAAATAAATATATAAACTACATTTTTATAGCATATATCATGGACAGAAGTAGGTTAAAAATTAAAAAAGATAGCTGGGTGCACAAGACCCAGGATAAAAAAAAGTGCCCAATCCTGGTAGGCACACTGGTGCCAGGACTGGAAAAGATGACAGTGTAGAATCCTCAAAATATGGAAACATTCGTACAATGGGGCCAGGCCAGGCCCAGGGGGAAGATGTTCCCCCCTCTTGTAGAAGGAAGTAGCAGTCCACAAAAATCACAAAAACTGATAGGCCAAAGAAGTGCCATAAAGACGATAAAGTGGTCTATTGAGGATAATAAAGAAATTATGTATTGTTACCATTATGCAAAAATCCCAGAATTTCCAGACACAAGATATACAAAATGATTGAGAGAAATTAGAGGAAAGAAAAACACTTCCACTAGAAAAACTGTCAGAAGCTTCAAATAAAAATTGTTTTCATTAATACAACAGATTTGTGAAAAACAGCATATAGATCAAGAAACTTTGACCTGTTTGAAAAAAGAAGCATCTGAGGAAGTGTAAAAATATAAACAACAAAACCTGGAGATTTTTGAAAAGTATAACAAAGAAATATAGACATGGGAAAGAAAGAGAGATTTGATATGGTGCAATATTTATGCAAAGGAGAAAGCCAAATTAATCAATATAAAGAAGGCAGCCTCAAAGATATTTGAAGAGAAATACAGGCAAAGGCATCCAGGTATGGAAAATTTCACAATGAAAAAATAATATTACAAAGAGGGAATGTAGAAAACAGATTGATAAAGTAGAAGTTAAAAAAATAGAAGTTGAAGTTATGGAGTGCCTGCGAAGTGAAGGATTTGGTATAGAAGGTCTAACACAGTTTACATCACAGCATGATGGTGCAAGCCCTTAAAGTAAGGAGAAGGAAGGAGCAGGAAGATCAGGAGACATCTGAAGAAGAAATATGGATGTGGGAAAGAAATTTAATATGGTGTTATATTTATGCAAAGCAGAAAGCAAAAGTAACCAATACAAAAAGAGCAGCACCAAAGATGTTTGAAGAGAAATGCAGGCAAAGGAATGCAGACATGAAAAACTTTACAATGCAAAAAAATAAGAATACAAAGAGGAAAAGTATTAAAGGAGATTAGTAATGGAGAAGATAAAGAAATAGAAACTGAGATTATGGATTACCTGCGAAGTGAAGGATTCAGTGTAGAAAATCTAATTCAGAAAGCACCACAACAGGATAGAGCAATGGATATCCAAATTAGGGGGAAAGCAGTGGAGGGGGAAGCAATTGGTCAGGTGCCATATGGCTTTCCACAGAAAACCAATATAAATGTTCACTTGAAGCTGGACAGCAAGGGAAGGAACAGGAAACTGTGGAAACTCTGATGCAGACAATGTTGAGGAGTGATAAGCCAGCTGAGTTCCCATATGATTGAGCAATGGATGACACAGGATGAAATTGAAGAGAATGTGCCACAGGAAGATGCTATAGAACTTTCTATAGAAATGGAAAACAAAAAATGTACCCTCAGTTTAGAAGAAAATGAGCTAAGAGAAGAGTTGCTTGATTTAATAGACATAGCTAAACATATTAAGATGAGTGAAATAAATACATTACAGAAGGTCAATAAAATCCAGAAATTTGATATAACAAATGAACACAGTAATTAGGTTCATAGGTTCATAGGTAGGCACTAGGCTACTGGCCCTAGGGCCTATATAAGACTAACCAAACAGTACCCTGGCTTTTGCCACCCAAGAAAATTATTTTCCTGTGCCCCTGTCAAGCAGAGCCACAGAAGTGATCCCCGGGCTGAATTTCCTATCTCCCATCCAATCATCAAGATTTTTCTTAAAGAGTGCTAATGAGGACCTTTGTTTGATATAGATAGGTACTTTGTTCCAGAGTATGGGAAGTCTCTGGGACAGGAATCTATCCCTCCAGCATGTTCTGTTTATTGTGACAAGGTTTAGGTCCCTAGAGCGTGTAGCTCAGAGGGATTGGGATTTCTTTAAGTGGAGCATGTCCAACAGCTCTGGGTTTGACATAGCTTTGTATGTTAGGCAGAGATCACCAATGAGTAGGCGATATGCGACAGAGTAAAGCTGGAGTTTTTTGAGACGGTCTGTGTAGGGCATCTGTTTGAGGCTGGTATTCCTCTTTGTGAGGTATTTCTGTGGCCTTTCCAGTTGTTGTAGATGTCTTGTGAGGTACATACCAAAAGGGGCATTGTACTGTATAATGGGTCTAATGAGTGATGAGTAGAGGGGAACAATGACCTCTTTTTTCCTGGATGAGAAACCTTTTGTGATGAGGTGTGCCACATAGAAGGATTTCCTGACTACTGTGGCAATGTGATTATCAAAAGAGAGACTGTGTCCCAAGGTCTCTTATCACACTTTCAGTGTTAAGTAGACTACTGCCTATGTGGTAGTTCATGGATACAGAGTTTTTGCCAAAAGGGATGACAATGCACTTTTTGGCGTTGAGCTTGAGGCCATGGCTTTGACACCAGGCATCTGTCTCAGTGAGGCACGTTTGTAGGATGTCCACATGGTTAGGAGTTTTGATTATGGCTCCTAGTTTGCAGCCATCTGTGAACTTTGTTAGCCAAAGACCTTCTGTGCTAGCCTGTACTTCAGAGAAGTAGATACCAAACAGGAGAGGACCTAGGACTGAAACCCTGTGGTACTCCACTTGTCACTGGTCTGAAGTTGGATTTATAGTCTGCTACTTTTACAGTGTGGGTTCTGTCAGTGAGCCAATTGGCAACCCATCTCGTGACATAGGGATTTTTACCTAGTTTAGTGAGTTTATCTATAATTCCAGAGTAGGGGATGGTGTCGAAAGCCTTGGAGAGATCTAGATAGGCTGTGTGAACCACCTTACCCTCATCTACAGCTTTGGTGACCGCTTCAAAGAAGTCTATCAGGTTTAGGAGACATGATCTGCCTTTTACAAACCCAAACTGGGTAGAGTCCAGAGTTTTCAGATTACCAATGTCATTGTTTATAAGTTCCATGATGATACATTCCATAGCCTTGTAGACCAGGCTCATCAGGCTAATGGGGCGGTAGTTCCTAGGGTCTGTGGTGGCTCTCCCTTTGTGGAGTGGGATAACCGTTGCTGTGCACCATTCAGTGGGCACAAAGCCTGAGGTGAGGCTATGATTGAATATGGTACTTAGGTGGGGTGCCAGTTCATTCTATAGTTCATGTAGAACGCAGCCTGGAATGTTGTCAGGTCCCATGGATGCTGTGTTCTTGGCTTTGGAGAGTGTGTTTTTACTTGTACAGCTGTGATTACAGGAACTTTGCATTCTTCTGGTATAGAGATGGGCCCTTTAGGGGATGAGAGAGGGATAAAGTTAGCAGTGAATCTATCTGCCAGGATGTTGGCAATATCATTTGGTTCTGTATATTTAGTGCCATTGTGCTGTAACTCAGACCAGATCTGAGTGTTGCCATTGAGATTCTTGACATAGCTATAGAATGCATTGTGGTTGTCTTTAGAATCAGTGGCGATTTTGTTTTCGTAACTAGCTTTGGAGGATTTTATGAGGGATCTCAGCTTCTTACTGAGGCTGACCATGGAGTTCCTCCAATCATGGGATTTTACTCTTTTTTGCAACAGTTTCTTTCTTCTGTTGTAGAGTGTGTTTATGGCAGGGGACCACCAGATTGGCTTCCTTTTTTTGGAGGATAGCATCTTGGTTCTGTTAGGGATTGCACGACCCATGCACTCGTGTAAGTGCTTATTAAGTGCAATTGTATAGGATTCAGCAGTTGTACCTCAATTGTCCGTCAGCATGGGTGTTGTGAAGTTTGCCACTTTTGTCTTATGAAGCGTGAAGTTGGCTTTGGAGAAATTTGTTTGGTGGTTTCCCTAATGGGGGGTGGGGATGGGATGTGGATGTCTAGGGTGATTTGCTTGTGGTCGGATCTGACCAACAAGGAATTGACCTCTGGTGTGGAACACCAGTTGCCCATATTGGTAATGACCAGGTCTAGGATATTGCTGCCCCTGGTGGGGGGTGTGGATAAGTTGATCCAAGGCATTGGAATTTATGAATTCCAGAGAACGTTGAGCACAAGAGTTGGTACATGAGTAGTTTCCCCAGTTAATGGTGGGGTAGTTGAAATTGCCCATTATTAGGGTGTTAGGTTGTACCCTAATATTTTCCAGTCTATCAAGAAATGAGGAGTGGGAATCCTGGGGCATGGTGGGGGATCTGTAGCAAGCTACAATTTGGATTGCAGTCTTGACCAGAGTTAGTTGCACTTGGATAATCTTGGATGCATTATGCTAAGCAACTAGCCTGGAGGTGTGGATATCCTTAATGAATATGGACATGCCTCCGCCTTTAGTGCTTCGGTCCAGGTTAGGTGGCCAGAAGGTGTGGTATGAATTATAGCCTGGTAATGCAGGGGTGCTCTCTAGAGCCTTGAACCAGGTCTCTGTCACTGCACAGATGTCGATGTTCTCCAATTTAAGGAGTGCCTTGAGTGAGTGAATTTTGAGGTTTAGACTTCTAGAATTAAGTAGCATTACCCTCAGATTTTGCTTGCTTGTACCTGTTACGGTGGAGAATTTGTCATTTGAATCTTGCCTAAAAAGGCACTATAGAGGTGGCAAGAGCCTTACCTAGTATCCGGATTTCCAAGGGCGATAGGTGCAGCCATCTCTGACAAAGCATCGTGGTTTGTTGATCATGTCATCCCAAGCAGACAGATACTGGATCCCCTTAGAATGACACCAGAAGCTTAGCCAATTGTTGAAATCAATCATTTTGTCCTTGTACTGTGGTATCATTCTGGATGATGGCAGGATGCTACTCAGGGCTAGGGTCATACCTGCCTGGGCTACAAGATCGGACAGCTCCTCCATTTCTCTTTTTATGTAGTCCAGAGAGGTACATCTCAGGTCATTCACACCAACATGGACAATGACAGAGTCATGTTTGTACTTGTTGTGGAGTGACCTGAGTGCATAGAGGTCCATAGAGGTCCATGCGACATAACAGAAGTAAACAGGATATATCACTGTGCAGCTAAATTAATAACTAATAAAGTTCTACCACAAGAACACAGGGAAGTGAGAGAAAAGAAGGTGAGAAATCAAATACCCTCATGGAAGTATCAAACAGAGAAAACTGTAAAGCAATTAAAACAAGAAGAGTCACTGTTAGAAGAATATAGAAGAGGGAACAGATCAACAAAAATACTTAGAAAGATAGACGTGATAAAAGCAATGCGCAGTATTATTTTATTTATTTTATTTAACAATTTTATTTCATTTAGCAATGTATTGACCTCTCAGGTCTCTGCTGTAAAAGGGCTTCTAAGAACCCAAACAGACTAACCTGGTTAACAAATGTAAAAATATATAAATAAATAAACATAACACAGAAGCTAAATAGATAGAAAAAGTAAAAGAAAGAATATGAATTTTAAAGGTACAGGATATGAAATGGGATGAAGTAACAGCTAACAAGTTAAGAAAAGCTTCTAATTAGAAAACCCCAAGCCCAGATGCATTATCTAACTTCTGGTTAAAAGTATTAACATCTTTGCATGAAGAATTAGCCATAAGTAAGAACTATTTATATATGATCCCTGAACAGACACCAACCTGGCTAATAACAGAAAAAACAATGCTCCTACTTAAGATTAAATCTGCAAGCTACCCTAAAAATTATAGACCAATAGCTTGTTTTCCGACGACCTATAAACTATTCATGGGAATTGATGCTGACAGAGGTATAGTTCAATTCAATTATGGCAGTAGAACAAAGGAGCAATAAAAGAAAGTCATATATAACAAAGGATCAGTTGTTAAATAAAGTCATAGTGGAGAATTGTAAAAAGGGGAGGAATCCAAGTATGGCATGGACTGACTACAAAAAAGCATTTGATAGTATCCCACATTCATGGATAAAAGAGTGCTTAAAAATGCATAAGATACAACCTACACTGATCGGCTACATTACAGTGACCATGAAATAGTGGCAGACCACTTTGCAATTCAGCCATGATAAAGGAGAAATTATTATCCCAGGGATAAAAATTCAAAGGGGGATATTCCAGGGTGACTCTCTGTCACCGCTGCTATTCTGCCTTGCCCTTAACCATTTAAGCTGTCTACTTAACATCTTAGGCCATGGCTATACTTTGGCTCCTAGAAAACAACAAAGTGTAAAGACCTCTCATCTTCTCTTTGTCGATTATTTAAGTGTATATCTCATCAGATGAGGAACTGAATGTACAACCACAAGTTGTCAGAACTTTTTCAGATGATATAAGAATGTCATTTGGTCTTGATACATGTGCAAAAGCAACCTTTAAAGCAGGAAAACTGCAGCACCAGGAAAACATCAGTTTGGGACAAGAATGTGATATAAAAGAACTTGAGCAAGAGGGAATGTATAAATATTTGGGAACTGATGAATTAGCAACAATAAATTATGAACAAAGGTGAATAAATCTTAGTAAGGAATACTTTAGAAGACTTAAATTAATTCTGAAAACAGCATTGACATCTAG